>NC_056725.1:119239962-119539962 GCF_019279795.1 Protopterus annectens
CATTGCTGGGCATCTTTGTAGTATAGAGGCACTGGCTGCCTTCTTTAGACAGAATTATACATAAGCAGACCAGAATTATCCATAACAAGGTCTGCCCTGGACCCTCTATTACTACCAGGGTTCTCTCAAGCCCTCACTTTGCATATATATGTAGACTGAAGACGATCGTCTCTATTCTGTGAACCTGTGAACTGCCTTGGTTTTGATTCTACTTCAGGAACTATACTAGTCTAACTATAATTATCTCCCTCCCACTGTATCTAGTGGCTCTTGAAAAACAGGAAATCTTTCTCAGTTATTACATTATGACAAGATAAGCTGCTGTGGTTATTGGGTGCAGGACTTTCCCATAATGGACATTTACCTCCACCTCTGTAACTCAGTAATTTTCTTTCTCATTACGGACACACACCAGATCAATGGACTTTGGTGAACATGCTTTTTTCCTGAAGATGTACTGCAACTTCACCAAATTAATCATACTTAAAAAGTCTAATAATCCCTGTAATTCTTGCCCAACTACTTTGATAAGCACTTCATTAACATTGCTGTAGTACAGTAACAGAATGTGGTCTGACAGTTTGTTACAGAATCATATTCCACACCCTCTCCACCCCTCCTGCCTCCTTAGTTCTCTTCTGCATGGTAATTTCCACTTTAGCTTCCCCTCCACAGTACTTAGCAATGCGTCCTCTCTTAACACAACTAAAACTGAGTATGCAAGTCACAGTCCCTTTCATATTATTTGCTGTTTTTTTCTTTCCTCAAATACTTCAGCAGATATTTCTATATACAAATTTTCATAGCATAACATCCTCTTTACTAAAGTTGCAATGTCTTTGGCATCCTGTGGGTCTGCTTGATGCAACCAATTTTTAATGACTGACAGAAAAGTTCTTTCACATCTATTACCATGATTTCAGTCACTGTTTATTTGCTTCACACTCTCAGGGTCAAGCCAAAATTTCACAATTTCCTTAACTCAAATAACTGCACCCTTAATATATTTCTACCAGAAAAGGCCCACTGGTGAAATTTAAAGTTTGAGTCACTGAGGTGACTCCTGCCCTTATTAGTAAACTGTACTTTGTTGAAATAATTACATCCTAATGAGCAAGCATGCATGGATGAGTCTCTCTTCTAAGAGGACTTGCACAATCGCAGTAAAATGGAATGATCCTAACCCTCCTGGTTGGCTACTCTTTTGAATGTTAACAGGGAGGCTTCCATGTCTCTAGCACCATGAAGAGGTTTGAGGAGTGGTGCTGCTCTTGACTGTGACATCCTTATCTATCCCCACCGTGCCTTTTTAGGCAATGTCAGTCTTCTAAAGATTCCACGTAACAAAACAGAATCTGGATAACATAAATATATTGCTGCTTAATGCTCAAAAAATTCCACTCCTATAAGCACTCCTTACTCTGGGAAACCTTGATATATGCATCATCACAGAGATCTGATTAAAGATCAATAACAGCACTCCATCTGTGCAGGGTTTCAATGCCTACCACACATTCAGGCTCAATGCAATAGAAGAAGGCATTGAAAGCAGTGGTGTTTAAAATATTCTTAAACAAAAAAATTTCACTTCCAGACTAATTAGACAAGATAATACACTGCAACTACTCCACATCCAACTTACTATCAACAAAACCCTCAAATATACCACAGCTAACTACGAGACCCCCCTCTATGTCTCCCTCACCCCATGCTTTCTACCTAATCAGTATAGAGTCCTTATGCATGAAGCCAAATTCCATTCTCTTAGAAGACTTCACTGACTCCCCCATTAACTGGAAGACTTCTACATCCTCAAACACGTATGCGTAGAAATTTCTGTATTTCATCAATACAAACTCTCTGGACCAGTTAATCTGCACCCAACTTGGGGTGATAAAATCCTGGACCTGGTCTTTACAAACAAAAGTCAGCTTTGTCCCCACCAGCTCTAACTTCCTCCCTGGTCAAATCAGTCCGCAAAGTCACATTAACACTGTAGCCATAAACATCTTCCAGTACCTCTGTATTCAGTGATTATGCATAGATTAATCTTCTAAAACTGAATTATGACTTGGCATAATTCAAAGCCCCTTCCATCTGGAAGATACCACTTCTTATGCAGAATCCTTTCCTGCCACCTTAGATACATCTGCCCCACTTAGAAGTCAATACAATGCTAAATTAAAAAAAAATAATCCCCAATGATGGAACACTATCATAAACAATCTCTATAACAAAAGAAAAATATATTATCACATGCAAAAATACAGTTAACTCTCAAGATGAGAATAATGATGTTGCTAAACGGAAAATGCCATTAATGCACTAAGGACCCTGATCAGATCAATCAAATCCAAATACAAGGTAAAACAGCCATTCAAGAGAAGGATAGCCACAAAGCCTTCTTTAGCTATGTTAGAAATCTCAGAAGCAATGCCAAGCACTGCACAGAACTAATAGTAAAAGATACCACATACTACTTCTGTGGGGCTTGATAATATACTGGGCTGTCTACTGGTCAGCCTGAAACACTAGCTGTCAGACCCCATACAAAATTATTCAATATCAGCCTTCAAACAGGCTTTGTGTGCTAGATGAATGGAAGACAGCAACACACATCCTTTTGCACAAAGGAGAAGAGTCAATGGACCACAGTAATTATAGACCTATAAACCTGACCAGCTTCATCTGTAAGACTATGGAAAAGATCATTAAGGAATTAATAAGGACATAGATAAAGTACAAACTTTCAACCCAAGACAGTTTGAATTTGTAAAGAGCAGATCATCTTGCCTACTTAACCTGGTCGACTTCTTTGAGAAGGTTACTAAAGAAGTGGATGAGGGCAAATCAGCACACACAATATATCTAAATCTTGCAAAGGTATTCAACACCACCTTGCACTCAGATCTTGTAGATAAACTCTCACAGCTAAATGTAAATCCTTATGTAACTCGCTGGGTATCAAACTGGCTTACAAACAGTACCCAGAAAATTAGGGTGGGCAAGTCTACCTTCTCATAGGTTCATAGGTTTATACTAGGCTATCTGCCCTAAGGCATTTATAAGCCTAGCCCAAAGTTTTGTGGCTTACGCCACCCCTTATATGAAAAAATATTGTGCCCATTAGTTTGTTGTGCCTCTGTCCAGCAGTGACACAGAGATGATTCCCGGGGTAAACCTACGATCTCCCATCCACAGGTCAAGATTTCTCTTGAACAGAGCCAGCGAGGTGCTCTGCCTCACATGGACCGGGATTTTATTCCACAGCATAGGGAGTCTCTGAGTGATAAATCTATCCCTCCAGCACGCCCTATTTATATCTGTGCTAAGGTTTAAGTCGCTTGCTCTAGTGGTTTTGGTGGATTTGGATTTTTTGAGGTGGAGCATGTCCATTAATTCCGGGTTGGATATGGCCTTGTATGTCAGGCACATGTCACCTCTGAGCAGACGGTATGCGACTGAATAGAGCTGGAGTTTCTTCAATCTGGCAGCATATGACAGATTTTGGAGTCCCTTTATCCTTTTGGTGAGGAACTTTTGTGGTCTCCAATTGCTGCAGATGTCAGGTGAGATACATCCCAAATGGGGCATTGTACTCGATCATTGGTCTAATAAGTGAAGAGTACAGGGGAACAATGACCTCACTAGATCTGGATGTGAATCCCTTCATGATCAGGTGGGCAATGTAGAAGGTCTTTCTAACCACTTTAGCAACGTGAGTGTCAAAAGAAAGGCCACTGTCAACCTGGGTCCCCAAGTCCCTGATAACCTCTTCTGTGCTTAGTGGATTGCCACCTATATGGTAGCTTGGGGTTACCTTGTTTTTCCCGAAGGGTATGACTATACATTTTTTGGCGTTTAACTTCAGGCCATGGCTCTGGCACCAGCTATCTGTTTCTGTGAGTCCCTTCTGAAGGATATCCATGTCCGATGCACTTTCCACTATGGCGCCCAGTTTGCAGTCATCTGCAAACTTTGTCAGCCAAAGTCCTCCCATGTTGACCTGTACTTCTGAGAAGTAGATGCCGAACAATAGGGGGCCAAGGACTGAGCCCTGTGGGACACCACTTGTGACCGGCTTGGAGTCTGACATAGCGCCAGCAACTCTAACCCTGTGGGTTCTGTCCTTAAGCCAGTTTGCAACCCATCGTGTGACATATGGGTTTACATTTAAGCTGGTAAGTTTTTCTACAATACCCGAGTGGGGTATTGTGTCAAAAGCCTTTGCAAGGTCAAGGTAGGCTGTATGGACTGCCTTTCCCTCATCAATGGCCTTGGTGACTGTTTCGAAGAAGTCGACCAAGTTCAAAAGGCATGATCTGCCCTTGACGAAGCCAAACTGGGTCGGGTCCAAGGTCTGCAAGTCCCCTATATCTTTGTTTATGAGCTCCATTATGATCCTCTCCATAGCTTTGCAGACTAGACTTGTTAAGCTTATGGGGCGGTAATTACCAGGGTCCGTAGAGGCACCGCCTTTGTGGAGTGGACCACAGTTGCCGTACGCCACTCCTTGGGCACGTATCATGTGGTAAGGCTGAGATTAAACAGCTGCCTTATGTGCGGGTTTAATTCCTCATTTAGCTCGTGTAGCACACAGCCGGGGACACCATCCGGTCCCATTGATGCTGTGTTTTTAGCTTTAGAGAGAGCAGCTTTCACCTGCGCATTTGAGATGTCTGGGAGGCTACACTCCGCTGGGATAGTTATCTCTCCTTTAGGGGGAGGGGGTGAAGTTTGCACTGAACCTGTCTGCCAGTATGTTGGCAATGTCTGTGGGTTCAGTGATTTTTGTATCATTTTGGACTAATTCTGAGCATATCTGGGAGTTTCCACCCAGGTTCCTAACATAGCTGAAAAAGGCCTTATGATTGTCCTTTGAATCCATGGCAATTTTTCTCTCAAAATTGGCCTTAGTTGATTTTATGAGTGCTCAGATTTTTTTACTAATAATGATCAGGGATGACTTCCCTTTTATGGATTTTGTTCTATCATGTAATAGCTTTCTCCTCTTATTGTAAAGTTTGTTAATGGCTGGGGTCCACCAGACTGGACGTTTGCCCTTTGTGGAAAGAGTCTTGGTTTTATTTGGGATTGCCTGATCCATGCAGTCCTGGAGGTGTTCATAGAAGGCATTTGTAAGGGCTTCCGCAGCTTGGGTTGTGGTTTCCACTGGCTCAGGGTCCTTGAAGGATACCACACCAGTCTTGAGTAGTGTGAAGTTTGCATTAGAGAAGTTCTTCACTGTGGTCTTTTTTGTTTGGGGTGGGGCGGGATGTGGATTTCCAGTGAGATTAGTTTATGATCAGATCTCACCAATGAGGGATATACTTCTGGTGTGGAGCATTTTGTCCCCATGTTTGTGATAATGAGATCTAGTATATTTTCTCCTCTCGTGGGAACAGTGACTAGCTGTTCCATGGCATTTGAATTTATGAACTCCAGGAACCGTTGGGCTAGAAAGTTAGGGCTTGAGTAATGTTCCCAGTCTATATTCGGGTAGTTGAAGTCACCCAATATGATGGTGTTTGGAGATACATTTATACCCTCCAGTGTCTTCAGGAAGGCTGTGTGGGGTTCCTGAGTTTGAGAGGGTGGCCTGTAGCATGCTACAATTTGTAGAACAGTTTTGCCTATGGTTAGTTGCACCTGGATGGTTTCCGAAGCTTCGTGCGTTGCCACCAACCTGGAGGTGTGGGTATCCTTTATGAATATGGATTCACCCCCTCCTTTTGTGGTGTGGTCCGGGTTTTGGGGCCAGAACGCATGATATGAGGTAAAACCTAATAGTGCCGGGGTGCTCTCAGGAGCCTTGAACCAGGTTTCAGTTACAGCACAGACATCGATGTTCTCCATACTGAGAAGGGCCTTGAGTGCGTGCATTTTGAGATTTAGACTTCTGGCATTGAGCAGCATTACCCTCAGTTTCTTCCCATTTTTGTTTTCTAGGGTGGTAGGTTTAGAATTTGAGCCGTGCCTAAAAAAGGCACTACGGGGGTGGCAAGAGCCTTAGCCAATATCCGGAATCCTAGGGGTGACAGGTGCAAGCCGTCCCTCATGAAGCAGCATGGCTTGTCAAGCATGTCATCCCAGGCAGACAGACACTGGATCCCCTTTGAATGACACCAGACATTAAGCCAATTGTTAAAGCTGATCATCTTGTCTCTATATTGTGGCATCATTCTTGGTGAAGGAAGGATACTGCTCAGGGTCAGGGTCATACCTGCCTGGGCTACATAATCAGAGAGCTCCTCTATGTCTCTTTTCATGTAGTCCAGGGAGGTACGTCTCAGGTCGTTCACACCAGCATGGACAATGACTGTGTCATATTTGTACTTGCCGTGGAGTGACCCGAGTGCTTGTGTTATGTGGTGGATTCTAGCGCCCGATAGGCAGCTTACTGTGACCCTCTCCTTGTTCAGCCTGGTGAGTGGGACGTCAGTGTGTCTGACTATGGAGTCACCTATGACAAGTATGTTTGGTGTTGCATTTGGCCTTAAGGGCTGTGACTGCTTTGCACACTGATTTTGTGGTTTATGTGTTGCTTGTGGGGTGTCTTGAGGTAGCAGTTGTTTGGGTGTCTGCTTTGGAGGCCTCTGCTGTTTAGGTAAATTTTATTCAGAGCCTCCGAGTATGTCTTTGTGTGTTTATGTGTTTGATTCAGTGGTGTGGTAGCATTATGTGAGGCTGGTTTTGTGGTGTGTGTAGTTGCCTTCTCCTCCTGTCTGGTCTTGCCAGTCCTGAGTTGAGAGAGCTCAGCCTCCAGTTTGGCTAAATAGCTGCATCTCTCGCAAGTATTTGTGTTATGTGGGAGGAGGAGAGGGTTGTCTGTGTACATGAGGCAGTTATAACATTGCCTCAAGATTCCCAGATTCACCAGCTGGACCGGAGAGGAGATTGACAACTGACCTTTGGACATGCTAGAATAATATTGGGAATTCCTTAATAATTGAAAACAAGGGCCAGTGGGGAGTGAGGGTGTAGTGCTTTTAATTTTTAGTGCTGACTTATATAATTGCTTTAGTGAGCAAGTGCCAGGTAACTTGAGTGCAATGTGTTACAAGTAACTAAATGCAAAAGCGACAAACAGTAACTTTCTTTCAAGTGAAACAGGAAATAAGTACAGTAAGCAATGCAGATATCACTAGTGATCCACAGAAGCTGAGAAGCCGTATTAGGTGGAATTAGCGTTCCAGGAAATAATAAGCAAACAAACAACAAGCATATAAACAAAGCTAGATTCAGCAGGCCTGGATCTAGTCTATGCTACAGCAAACAAGGTGTACCAATTTCAGTAAGATACAGTTCAAATATTCAGGCACTATAAACCTTTAACCAGAAATTCCCAGCTCAGAAGGGCAGAGTCCAGCCTCTTCTCCCACAAGAGTGCAGACCACGAACCTTCTTAATGTAAAATAACTGGCCTGAAGCCCAAGTGCTTAAACCAGAACTAATACACTTGGACACTGGGCTCTCAATCAGCAGTTCCCAACTTAGAAGGATGAAAGCTACCTGTCCTGCCACCACAGTGCTTGCCACAAACCTTCCTAATGTAAAACAACTGGTCTGAAGCCCAAGTGCTTAATCCAAAAGACTTAGAATGATAGCTACACTTTAATCAAGTTACAACCAAGCAGTAATAAATACAATTGAATACTTTAGGTCTCCAAATGACCTGTCACCATACCTCCCAACCGTACCATATTACTCGGGTTTTACCACATTTCGGGGTCCAAATAATGGGGTGCCATGATTCCCGAGTGGTACTGGTACCCCCTTAATTTCCGAATTTCCCAGCATTTTATTTAAAAAAATTTTGTTTGGTGTTTTGAGCTGACGTCACATGCACAATGACGTCAGCTCCGTGAAACGGCCTGCTAGCCTGTCGGAATTGAGCTCACGGCTCATGTGCATGTATTTCCAGCTGCTCCAGCAAGCTGCAAGGGAATGTGTAGCTGCAAGCAGGAATGGTGCTGCTGATTCTACAAACGGAAACAAGCTGCAAGGTATTTATTTGCGGCTAACTACAGATTTGATGGTTGAGGCTGTAGAGTGTGTGTGGAAACCTGAGGCTGCAGAAACAAGCAGAGGACATTGCAGATTTACTTTTTATGATGGCTGGCTGACTTCAGAGTGTGGAAACAAGCCACGAGACTTGCAGAGGTATTATTATGCTAATGCAGCTGTCTTCAGTGTGTGTGTGTGTGTGTGTGTGTGTGTGTGTGTGTGTGTGTGTGTGTTTGTGTGTTGTTTTACATCAGTGAGGAAGCACACAGATCACAAGAAGAGAAGCAGGAAAGAATAGAAGAACAAATTTAAGGGAAAGTGTGTGAATGTGTAAAATATTAATTTAACTTCTTGCAGTAAGTCTTGAACTTCAAGGTGGCAGGACTCCACCTGGTGCATTATGTTTAATTAAGTTCTGTGTTGCACAGCAAACACAACTCCTCTGTGCTGCAGTTTGCTATATCATTATTCAAAGCCCCATAAGACTTGCTAGTTGTGGAAAGGATAACACCCGAGATGAGTTTGTATATTTTTATTTATTGATTTAAATTTGTTTACCAGAGAAGTGCATTTTTCTCAGTGGACCATTACCATTCCTGCCCTATTGTTAAAACAAAGCAGTGAAAAACTACCCAAATTAAAGCAGTGGTAAACAATATGACAATGGCATAAAAAGCACTATTGAGGAGAACAGTTACAATTTATAGTTTTCAAAAATACAATTGTAATGTACAGTTTTGTATTTAAGCAAACTAACACGCATCATACTGACAGGTGAAAAAGTGTTTTATGCTAGATCATTATAAAGAAAACTGTTTTAGTATCATAGAGGGAGAGAGGGTAATTAGGGTCACTGTCAGTAGAGAGCTACTGTACCATCCCTTTCCACTTCTTTATGTCGTTATACAAGCTGACTGATACCAAATCACTTGTGTACCCTTAGACATGCTCTTCCCAGTTGACTATATTGCATTATATTAATTAAATCCCCTGATGTAACCCATGTAGCAGATGTATATTAGTGTTTGTGCACTGCATTGTGCTATAAAATGTAAAAATAAAATCCAAATAATCATTGTAGATGTAAAGCAGTATGCACATTAGTGTTTATGGTAAATGGGGCGAAATAGTCAGGTAATGAGAGATTGGAATGGCTGCAGGGGGACTCTGGTGCCATAATTTGGTTGTCTATTCTTCAGTTTGCATTTGAACGTTAGTATTGCACAATTCCATTGAAGGGGCAGGGCTACATAATTATGTATGCAAATGTTATGTTAATCAGCATACAGATTTGTACCTATTTTTCATGGGCCTTGTCCAGATTTTTGATGTTTCCAGGTTGAGAGGTATACCTGTCACTGGTGGTGTACCCCAGGGTTCAGTTTTTGGACCAGCCCTCTTTGGCATTTACTTCTCAAAGTAAGAAAGCAAATGCTAAGGGTTTATGGCTGACTAAGTTGGCAGATCGCAAACTTGATGCCATCACAAACTCACCAGAATTCTCTTAAGATGGCCTTTCCCAAACAAACAGCTGGTGTCAAAACCATGGACTAAACCTA
Source organism: Protopterus annectens (assembly GCF_019279795.1). NCBI lineage: Eukaryota > Metazoa > Chordata > Ceratodontiformes > Protopteridae > Protopterus > Protopterus annectens. The sequence continues at coordinate 119,249,529 of NC_056725.1, forward strand.
AACACAAATAAATGTATAATCATATCCTTTGGCAAGCAAGATTTGCCTTGCAATTATATTGATAGCACATCCCTGGAAAATTGATCCCACAGTCATGTATCTGGGAATGTAAGTCAACAATGACTGTGTAACTTTTAACATTTATTTTATTTATATAATTTTTACTTTATTTGTAAATCTGTATTCCACTTCTTGTAACTCTTGTAATCCCACAGATCTATATATACTGTTAGCAGTGCAAAGTTTGTATGTTCTCTGTAATTTGGAGCTTTTCTCCCTGAGCCTCCACTGAAAATGTGTTCTTTTTGACACAGTCGATTATCCCAGTAAACAAATGTCAAATAAATAAATAAATAAATAAAATAAACAGTCATTCCATTGTACTCTGCTGTCATTACTGATTATAATGCCCCATTTGTTATGTACCTGTCCAAACACTTGTCACAACTGGAGTGGCTACAATACTTTCTCAATAACAAAATCAATGGCCTAAATCACAAAACCTATGCAAACCATTTCAAAGTCATGTCCCTCTACTTAGTATCATACAGACTACCAAGATTTGACCTCTGTCTTGTGTAAAGAACCTCAACAGACCCTATCCTGTCAGACGTATTACACATTTGCAAGTCCAGTAGTAGCATGAGCATCAGCAAATGATCTCGGTCTCTTCTGCAACGTAAATAGAATATGTTGGAGGGATAGTTTTGTATCACACAAAATACCTCTTCCACTCCACATAAAGTGAAGTACGTCTTTACTCTACTCAAACATAATTAGAACAAATGGCCAATGGCTGGGAAACCATAAATTCACCTCTTTTTGTACCCATGCCCCTCACAGACAGGGGAGAAGTAAAATGTCCCATCATATCCTTATTCTGCCCAACTCTGGGTTATTTATATGCAAAACATAATGGCTACAAACTACCATGGGAATGTAAGGCTGGGTTTCTTAAGATCGGATCAATAGCCCAGTAAGTACCTATGAACAAAACCAAGCAAACAAAAGAAAATCACTATGTACTAGCTTTATGTTGATTTAGTCATAATTTAGGGCTAATTACAGGGAACAACACAAATTAATAAATTTAATCTTACAAATGTAAAATGAGAGAGATAATTGTTCCATCATAAATGGGCATGACTCAATGGTGAATAGCATGTAATGGCACAGACTGACTTCTGATATGGGTAGAGGTAGTGAACAGAATACTATGAACATTTAGGGTTAGTTCTGTTATCTTACAGCTTGGTTCTCCAGTCTGGTTCTCAGAAGGGTTTTTTTTTTCTGTGTAGAGTCTGCACATCCCTCCATGTGTCCACATGGATTTTAAGCACATGCTTCAGTCTCCTCCCACATCCCAAGGATGTGCCTTAAATGAACTGGTGCTCTTCTAAACTGCCAGTAGGTGTGCATATTGTACAAGCGTATGTGCTTCTTGCAATGGGCTAGTAACTCATTCAGGATAATTCCTCTGCCTTACACACAGTGACATCCCATGACACTAAACCAGATTAAATGGCTCACTGGAGAATGAATGAATAAATGAACGAACAGCTAGACTTAATTTAAAACCCAAAAAGGCTTCCAACATTCCAAAAGAAATGGTCTTAGCAAGTAGAAGTTATAGATTGTAACACAAAACTCTTAAACTCTTAAATTACTACAGAAAAAAGGAAATACACTGTGGAATAACAAAAGCAAGCAGATATAAACAATATATCTAGAATATTAGCCTTTAACACACATAATGGATTAAAAAAGTAAAAATAGCAATTTGATAATTACAAAGACAAAGCCATTAAGATAAATTGAAACTGTGCACTGGATTAAAATAACAAATCAAGTCTTATTGCAACACAGAATGATAAAAAAGCCTACATATGCTTTAAATAGCATATACATTTAATGAAAACTAAATATGAAACAATTTGGAGGCAAGTCTTCTAACTACATGAAAGAAGAAATGATATTGTGCTGCTTTTAATATGAACAAGCAAAAATGGAGATAGGCCAGAACTGCCTGAGAGGTCTAAATGCCTCCTTTGAGTATAATAAGGAATTTCAGAAGTAAAATGAGGTTGCAGGAAGACCAGATCAATGGACAAAGAAAATGTGCACTGTGATTTGAGAAAATGTCTGGAAAGAACAGGGCGAGACAAATGTGGATTGTTTCCCCTATATCTGATAATGATTTCCTGCTAAAATGGTCTTTGACAATGTAGACAAATTATGATAATACTACTTTACAGAGGAGTAAGCAAGGCCTGCGTTTGGGGCAAAATACTAATTTTTCACCTCTCAGCCCCCTCCACCCAGTCTCTTCCCAGCCCCAGCCCCTGGCAGTAAGGCTGGCTCTGCAGAAGAGGTAAACTGGACTGTTGCCATAGTGCCCCTTGCAGTGAAACACTGTGTGTGTTAACATGTTTTTGTCTGTGTAATGACAGTTCTCATTAGATTACCCCCTTCCTTTTCTATAACAAAAAAGGGGTAAGAGCTGCCAACATGCAGACTACATAGTTCTTACCTGTCACTTTTATGTAACAAAAATTCAAACAAAATTTGAGACCCTGACATGTACAATTTTTACATGAAAGTGATCAGTTCACCTATCTAGTTAGACAGGCAAGGTCTGCACTGGTCAATGATCTATTCTTGCTACAGACAAAATATGCTTTACCCATAGTGGCCTCTGCTTTCACTTCCACATCTCAAACTACAAACCCTATCAGATAAAATGTTAGTTCATGTAGCTCTTGCCTGTGTAACCCTGCAAGTAAATTAATCAATTTTCGTTTCACAGTGAAACATGTAGCTAATTCTACCATAGGTATGTCTCTCTCTCTAGCTCTCACTCACTGGCAGGTGAAGCTCCTGGAAGGCACAGTTGTAAAGGGTCTGTGTCCATTCAGACTAACTCAATATTCAGCTGTAATAAATACATCCTTCTTTTACCATGCTTTGGCCAGGCATACCACTACAGATGTGGGACCAGCATGACATCAAATATATCACTGGACTAACATCTCATTTCTGAAGAATTCTAATGTACCATTTTTGGGTCTAATATAACTTACTTTCCCATTGTGTAGTCTGCTGATCTTGCTCCATTTTTCTTCAATGTTAAAATGACCATTTTATCACCATGTTATCAAGGAAAAAAAGTAGCCAATGTTTTACACATCACCACCATTAACTGCATCAGTGAAGTTTTATAAATAATGCCAATATGACTATTATCAAATATTTGTTTTTAATTTTACAGCTTAACTCATTATAGAGTTGAACAAACATAGTACAGACAATATGTCAGACAACTAATAAACATTACTCTGGTGATGCAATATTACACTGGACAGGTTAAAATCAAATTCAATCACTTACAGCTACTTTAATAAATCTGAATGAAATGATTCAAAAAAATTCTGTTCTGTTGTAAATGGCTGATTGAGAGACATGCTGCTCTTTCTGACATCTGTTTTAACTTTGATGCCAATTTATTTATTTTTTTTATTACAATTTTCTTAATACTTGCAAATTATCTAAATTAACAACTTTATAGTATTCATTTCATCAACATACTGATTTTTTTTATTTAGTACACTTTACCTGTTGCTTTCTAACTTTTTTGAACATTTGCTTCTTTGCATGTCATCTGTTTCTGTAAAATATTCTATGATAAGGCACAATAACAAAAGGTATGTTGACAAACTTATCACCAAGTGTGTCCTTTGATCCAACAATAACTATTTAGCTGTCTCCTATAACTACATTTTCTGACTAAGGCATGATGTTAGTTACCTCAAGGAAGTATACGACAGAATAACCTAGCACTTCATATACTAATTGCATTTTATGGACTGGGACCATTCAGGAAGGACTATGGCAAAACCCGGTACAGAAGAGCTGTAGCAGAAGGGAGAAGTTAGCACTGGGCAGTACTACATACACAAGGTAGTACAATAATCTTTGGCATGTTATTTGTGGCTTATGCTACTGTCAGTGTCTCCGCAATGATTTTGGAAAAACAATTAATATGTATTAGCTAGGAGTAAATTCCCTTCATGTTGGATTAATGAATCATTGAGACCAGTTATTAGTACTTGCATAAAAGCAGGGCTTTTCTGAGGTATGGGATATTTCATAAAGGCTCACTGTTCTATATGCTAGAAGACCAGAGCTCAAACAGAAATGGTCATTATATAACTCAGTTAGAGTTGGGTCCTCATGCCTACAGAGGAATTCTCAGAAAGGGAGGATGTTTCCAACCACCTACAGTGGGAAACTCTAGAAAAACTGCATACATGTTGGCTTTTATCGGGATGCTATGGGTAGGAAAAATGTTAATTTGGAGCTTGCAACAATTTCAACTTAGCTGCACCACAAGTTTGCTTGAGTGCTCATGATTCGGAGCTTGCAACAATTTCATCTTAGGCTGCACCACAAATTTGCTCTGTTAGTGAATATATATATATATATATATATATATATATATATATATATATTTTTTAATTTGCATTCCAACTGGAATACAGCACCTTTAAGCTGAATAAAAGCTATATTTTCAGGTACTTCTTGATCTAATGTCTTCAAGATATCACAATAAATGCATTATCCTTAATTCCATCACGACATAACCAGCTCACCTCCCTTACAAATAATACATATGTTGCCTTCACTGCCTTATTCCTCCATGATTTGTGGGGGGGGGGGACGACTAGGAATCTGTAAATAATCACAACCCACTGCCCTCCAGTGTTTATATACGGTGAAAACATACCTCTGGAATTGACTGGATAGACTCAACGAAGTAGTCAAGCGACACTTCCCAGATAGCAAGTTTCACTGCAAAGGCAAATCAAAAATATATGATATTTTCAGAGCACATGTACTTTTTAATCACATAAAGTTCTGACTTTCATAATACAGGGAGATGTAATGTACGACAGAAAAGCCCCCTAACTTCAGGGCTGCCAAATTGCTAAGAATTTACAGTAACTAAAACATAATGGAAAGCAAAACAATAACAAAACACAAAAATAAATTCAAACACATCCATGTAAATGAACATTAAACATCGAGTACGACTTAGGCATACAAGAAAATTATAGTTGGACAATGTTTATATGTGTCAACCCAGCATGTAACATAAAAAGAAGTTATGTACCTACCATAACATTCCATGTTAGTTGTCATCTCGCCCTTCCTTCTTGCTGTTTGGGTTCGGAGCCGATCCTCGGCTCCGACTCGGCCATCTTCTATAGCTTGAGAGCTATTTACTGGCTCGAGGCTACCCCTTATCCCAGAATGCCCAGCGTCAGCTACCCAGATCTCGTTTGTGATAGCGCACATAAGACATTAGTAGAGTAACCAGTTACTAAAACTGGTTGTCCAATACACCTAAACAAGGAAAGAGTTATAGATTTACCTGGCATGTGAAGTAATAAAAGATGCTCAGCCAGTGAAAACAAAAGGGAACTCCTCACAATCCTCTAGGAAGGGGGAAGGAGGGAGGAACGCACGAAGGAAAGCGAGATGAAGACAACTAACATGGAACATTATGGTATGTACAAAACTTCTTTATGTTAAGTTGTCTATCTTGCCTTCGTTCTTGCTGTTTGGGACAGCGTCCCTAGCACCTAAAATCCTGGGTGGCTCATTGGAACAAACTCTTCAGAACAGTAGAACCAAAGGAAGCTCTGCTCCGGGAGACCACATCTACCTTGTAATGAGAGATAAAAGTGTGGGGAGGTTTGCCCAAGTGGCAGCTGCACAGATTGAGTCTATGGGCAACCAAGACTGAAATGCTACAGAGGTGGCTAATGCTCTAGTGCAATGACCTTTTGGTTTAGCTGGTAGCTCTTTATTTCGTAACTGATAAATAAAGGCAATAGTATCAGATAACCATCTGGATAAGGTCACTTTAGAAACTGGAAGGCCTTGTTTGTTGAAAGCATAAGAAAGAAATAACTAGTCTGACTTTCTTAGTTCTATGGAGGTAAAAACACAATTGTCTGTGTACATCCAATTGGTGGAGCTTGTATTCTGCCTTGTTGCTGTGTTTAGGAAAGAAAACTGGGAGATCTATGGATTGATTTAAATTGTTCTCTGAGCAGACTTTAGGAACAAAGGATGTATTGGTCCTCAGAGAAAAGTACAGTTGTGTACACTTACCATAAATGTAGATGTTCGAGTGTCTTCACTGTTGCAGTCATGACTGTAGGGTTCTCCCCTGCCTGCAGGCAGTCCTCGGTCGGCCAGAATCCCAAAGTCTGGGTCCGGCGTTGGCTGCTCAGCCATGCTCCCCGACGTCAGAGCACCAGGAGTACAAAGCTGACAGCCGACGCCATGTTCTCCAGTTTTTCTTGCCCCAGATGTCAGGTGTTCCAAAAGGAGTAAGATCCCATATCCTTTGCAAATACACCTCAGAAGAAGGGAACCACACAAAGGAAAAAAATAAGAGGGGACAGGAGGGAGGGTAACCCAGACTGCAACAGTGAAGACACTCGAACATCTACATTTATGGTAAGTGTACACAACTGTACTATGTTCATCGTGTTTCACTGTTGCAGTCATGACTGTAGGGTTGAATCCCAAAGCAGAATAAAAGGGAGGTGGTCATAAAGTAGAGGGGGCGGCTAAAAGGCCCTGCAAGACTGCAGAAGCAAAGCCTGCCCTAGACTTAGAGTAGAGAGGTAGACTGTAGTGCTTGGAAAAAGTATGCACTGAACTCCAAGTTGCAGCTTCCAAAATGTCTTTGGTAGGAACTCCCCTGAGGAAGGCAGCTGAAGTGGCAGCAGCTCTGGTAGAGTGAGTCCTTATACTCCCTGGGATATGCTTTCCATGGTGTGAATAGCAAAATCTGATTCCATGAGCAATCCATTTAGAAATGGTCTGTTTTGAAATGGCTTTACCTTGGGAACTTGAAGCATAAGAAACAAACAATTGCTCTGATTTCCTGATGTCCTTGGTTCTGTCCAGGTAAAAACGTAGTGGTCTGTGAACATCCAAGGAATGCAAGATCCTTTCCCCTTTATTTTGAGGAGTGGGGAAAAAAGTTGGCAAGTGAATAGTTTGATTTAAAGCCACTTTGGAAACCACCTTAGGCATGAAAGTAAGATTAGTCCTTAAAGACACCCTGTCTTGATGAAAAATAATATAAGGTTCCACAGCCATGAGAGCTTGCAATTCTGAAACCTTCCTGGCAGAGGTCAGAGCTAACAGGATGGCTGTCTTCCAAGATAAAAACTTGATGTCAGATGAGGCAGCGGGCTCAAAAGGAGGCAAGGTGAGCTTTTCCAAAGCATAGTTGAGATCCCAAGCAGGAATGTGAGGAGATCTAGGGGGCCTTAAGTTCTTAGCTCCTCTGAGAAACTGTCTCATGAGCTGGTGGGAAAGATTGGAGGGTCTGTATTATAATGAGCAGAAATAGCAGAGGCATGTATTTTCATGGAAGAGAAAGAGAGACCCTTATGTAAGAGGTCTGTCAGGTAAAGTAAAATCAGAGGAATGTTAGGAATAAGAGGATCTGAATCCTGAGCCTGCATCCAGGAGCAAAATCTTTTCCATTTTCCTGCATAAGATTTTCTAGTGCTAGGACGTCTGGCTTCTAAAATGACATCCATAACCTGCTTGGGTAGGAGAGAATGACTCATAGACCCTGGATTAACCATGCCGCCAGGCTGAGAGTTTTGACATGGGAGTGCAGAACCTGACCCTGGTGTTGGGACAGAAGGTTCGGAGTCTGTGGTAAAACCCAAGGGGGCTCCAGACAAAGGTTTTTCAGTGTTGGGTACCAAAACTGTCGAGGCCAATTTGGGGCCAGCAAGATTATCATCTTGGGCTTGTCGCGTTTGATCTTTAATAACACCCGTGGAAGAAGAGGTAGAGGCGGGAAGGCATACCCTGAGAGGTTTCTCCAACCAAATGATAGTGCATCCACTTTCCAAGCTAGTTCGTGGAATGTCCTGGTGCAAAAAATATGTAGTTGATGACTGAGGTGGGATGCAAAGAGGTCTATGTGAGGACATCCCCAGACTGCTGTAATCATCTTGAATATTTCGGTGTCCAGCATCCATTCCTGTGGGTCCGACAGGTTCCTGCTCAGACTGCCTGCTAGGAAGTTTTGCTTCCCTGGTAGAAACTGAGCTCGAAGGTCCAGTTTGCAAGCTAGAGCTGTGTTCCAAAGATTCATGGCTAGTCTGCAAAGGGGATCAGAATGAGATCCCCCTTGCTTGTTTATGTACCACATAACTGTGGTGTTGTCTGTTCATATCAGTAGTTGTCCTGGATGTAGAAGATTCCTGAAGGCCAATAGAGCCTTCTGAATGGCTAACATTTCTTTTAAATTGACATGCAGGAGCTTTTGACCCTTTGTCCAAAGACCCTGCAGACAGTTGCTCTGAAAATGGGCTTCCCATGCATAATCTGAGGCGTCCGTGGTTAGTACCTGAGTGGCTGGAGGCAGACTGAAGGGTTTTCCTTTGTTTAGAGTACATGCCTTGGACCACCAAAGGAATTATTTATTTATTTTATTTTACATTTGTTGACCGGGCTAGTCTATCTGGATATATGTCCATTTTCAGTAGAGGCCCGGGGAGAAAAGCTCCAATGAGTATTACATGGTTTCAGAAGGTGTTACAAAAGAAGTAATAACAAGTATAAAACTAACAGTAAACAACTAGTAAATTAATTTTTTTTTTTTTAATCAGGAGATTGCATATTACAATCTGAGAACCAAAAAATACATAAACTACAACCTATGTAAGGTGCTTCACAAAGAACATTACAATACAAAAAATTAATACATAAATTTTATAAGAGGAATGCTGAAGTGTAATGAGAGGTAAAGAAAAGCTGAAAGGAGTGTAGAGAGAGAAAAAAATAGGGAAGAATGAAAGTAAAGAAAAAAGGAGAACAGAGTAAGTCTTGTTATGAATTCCTTTTGAAGACAAGGCAGGACGGTAATCTGTATGTCTAAACTGTGGCAATGCTGAGACCATACACTTTTTAGGTACCACTGTATTTTCCTCATATGTAGTCTTGCATATGGTACGAGAAGGATACAGGAGGCCATGTAACCCAAAGCCTGCGGGAATTTCCTTGCAGATAGCTGAGTTAATGTTGCCAAGGTTTTGAAAGTTGAAGCCAGCTGTAATTGTTTTTCGTATGTCAGAAATGCCATCTGGGTTGTTGTGTTGAGAAGAGCACCCAGAAAAGTTATCTGTTGAGAGGGTGTCAAATTTGACTTTTTTATGTTTACAGTGAATCCTAAGAACTTGAGAAGATTCTGAACAAATTCTAGATGCTGGAGTAAGACATCCTTATTGTCTGCCTGAATAAGACAGTTGTCCAGATAAGGGTAAATTTGAATTCCCTTGAGTCTGCAATAAGCTACTACTGGAGCCAGGCATTTGGTGAAGACCCTGGGCACAGTAGACAATCCAAAGGGCAGTGCAGAGAATTGATAGTGCCTCGATCCGGCCTTGAACCTGAGGTATTTTCTGCATTCCTGCCTGATGGGAATGTGTAAATATGCCTCCTTTAAATCCAAAGTTACCATCCATGCATTCTTGGTCAGCATTGGAAGTAGCTGCTGTAGAGTAAGCATCTTGAATTTTGGTATCTCGAGAAAAGTGTTCAGGACTGACAGATCCAGAATGGATCTCCATGAATTTTGCTTTCTGTGGACTAGAAAGAGCCTTGAGTAAAAACCTTGTCCCATCTCTGAAAGTGGAACCAGTTCTATGGTTTTCATAGCCAAGAGAGCTTCCACCTGGTTTAAGGACTCTAACCATTGATGTTTTGGAAGATTTGGCCATCAGCTTGGTCTTGGTAGGGTATGAAAATGGAATTTGTAACCTCTTGAAACCACATCCAGAACCCACTTGTCTTGGGTTATATGAGTCCAATTTAGGTGAAAAAGAGAAAGTTTTCCTCCGAGAGGGGCTTCCAGGCAAGAAGTTCCTGCAGCCCAACAGAGGGAGTCATTGAGTCTGTTTTCTATGAGCTTGTGACCTGTCCTCTCCTCCCCTAGGGGTGGAAGCAGTCCACTGTCTTGGTCTATAAGAGGCTTGCGTTTGAGGCCTTCCTCGGGAGCGTCTATACCTACCCCTCTGAGGCCTGTCAGAATTGGGAAAGGACCAATTTTTAGTAGGCCAATTCCTACTAAATCTGGGTGGCTGTACTTGTAAGAAATCTTTGACCATTTGCATGGATTTTGCCTTGTCCTCCATCTTCTTTATCACCTCTTCAGCTTTAGATCCAAACAAAACATTATGCTGAACAGGAGCATCCAATAATTTAGCGTTTACTTGATCTGGCAAGTTTTGTTCCTTTAACCATGCATGCCTTCTAATGACTGTGCCAGAGGCAGCAGCCCTACAAGAAGCCTCCAAGGCATCAAATGCACAGTGTAAACCATGCTTCCCAACTTGTTCAGTGGCATGCATTAAGTCATGTAATTCCTTATCATCTGCACAGGTGGAAATGGAAGTTAACTTTTGTTTTAAAACAGACAGAAGAAATTGCTGGTATTTCAGCATATGAAACTGACAGTTTAAAGCCCTAATAGATAAAATAGCAGAAGTGTACACTTTTTTGCCCCATCTTTCTAAAGATCTGGAATCCTTCTCAGTGGGAATGGGGTTTTTAGCAGAAGCGGCCTTAACCCCCTTAGGACCCTGAGAAATGGTTTCAGGATCAGCAGTAGGATTCTTGTATAAAAACTGGTGGGAATCAGGAACCCTATAATATCTGTCTGGCTTAACAGGAGCTGGAGGAAAAGTGCCAGGAGTTAAGTTAGCCTCTGAAAAAGCATCAACCACAATATCCAAAATAGGAGGAATAGCCAGGGGTCTATGTTGGGGAAGAAGAAGAAAATCCCTAAGTCTTTTCTTAGATTCCGAGTACTCCTGTCCTTCCCAGTGAAAATGTTCCCTCATTTCATGCAAAGTTTCCCCAAAAGAGAAATCCTCAGGGGGAGAAGCTGAAGGAATGGATTCCTCAGCATCAGAACCCTCATAAGGAGGGAAAGAATATTCCTGGTCAGAAGAAGAAACTGAAGAAACAGAAGCCTGATCAGAGGAGTCATAATACACTTCCTGCCTTGGCCTTTTATCTGGAGGGGGATGTGAACACCTAATCATAGTAAGTAAATCTTCAGCCATCTTGAGTAACTGTTTCTGAGACTCGGGGGCCAGATCAGAAGAGGTCTGGGCTGCAGTCTTTGATTTGGAAGGAGTCTTTGACTTTGTCTTTGGCTTTGCCTTTATTAGAAGTTGAGTAGGCCTGAAAACCCCTTTGGAAGCCGGTACCTGCACAGCGGCTCTGGACCCATCCGAAGGAGCATTGTCTGAAGGTCCTGCAACAGAAATATTCAAAGGCCTAGTTGGCTCCTCGTGGGAGTTCATTTCGGCCATCGGTTCCGAAATGGCCGACAGGGGCTGCAAAATCGCCTCACTGATGACGGCCGAACCTGAAGCTGGCTCTGCTTGTACAATATCGTCTGATTTGGACCTTGGAGGCCTGTCTTTGTCCTTGCGTCGTTTGTGAACTCTGGTAGCCGGAACCGTATCCGACGACATTTTGTAATTAAAACGCCTACCGAAGTAATGAAATGCAAAATCGTACCTTCGTTTAATTGTACGTTGATTGAATCTAGCACAAAACCGACAACTAGCTACGTTGTGGTCAGGGCCTAAGCAAGGAATACAGTAAGAATGAAAATCCTTTTGAGGTATTTGCTTCCCACATGAAATACAATTATTAACTTTTTCTGACATCGGACTGGAGCAAGAAAAAAGTTTCCCCAACGGGGTACTTAGCTTTGAGTAGGAGAAGAAAGTCTTGGACTGAAATGCGTTTAGAAAAATTGTCAGGAGTCAGCCGACCGGCACTTGCGAACTGCTATCACCGCACGGCAAGAAAGACTGGAGAACATGGCGTCGGCTGTCAGCTTTGTACTCCTGGCACTCTGACGTCAGGGAGCATGGCTGAGCAGCCGACACCGGACCCAGACTTTGGGATTCTGTCCGACCGAGGACTGCCTGCAAGCAGGGGAGAACCCTACAGACATGACTGCAACAGTGAAACACGATGAACATCTATGTCCTTGTGAAACACCAGGTAAGGAGGATGAACACATATTGCTTGAAGTTCTGAGACATGTCTAGCTGAAGTGATAGCAACCAGAAAAAGTGTCTTCCAAGAAAGAAATTTTAAAGAGCATGATGCTGCCGGTTCAAAGGGAGGCAAAATTAAGGGGGCTAAAACTAAATTGAGATCCCAGGGAGGGGGAGGATCTCTAACTGGGGATCTAAGAAGAGATGTTCCTTTCATAAAGGCTTTGCAGCGCTTATGAGACATTATGCTAGAATTAAATATACCGATATGAAAATTAGAAATGGCAGCTAGTTGTACTCTAATGGTAGCAGTAGCCGCACCAGACTGAAAAAGCTGTGTTAGAAATTCAAGAATTGCATGGATTGGGGCTGAGAAAGGATCCAAATTTCTAGATTCTGCCCAGTAAGAAAACCGTTTCCATTTAGTAGCATACGTTTTCCTCATAGTAGACTTATGTGAGAAAACAATAATATCACGGACTGCTGGGGAGATATTGGAAAGCCTGGCTAAGGTTGGAAGTGGAGTAACCAAGCTGTGAGCTGGAGAGTTTGAAGGGATTGGTGCAACCCGCCTGATTGGTGAATCAGAAGATCTGGAACCGGATCCAGAATCCATGGTTGATCCAGAAGGGGAAGGTGTAGGAACGGGAACCATATTTGTCGAGGCCAGTATGGGGCAATGAGGCTCATTCTGCAACCCAATGATTTTGCTTTCTGTATGAGTCTTGGAATTAGGGGAAAAACGTAAAGGAGTCCCTGAGGACAATCGTGGACTAGAGCATCTCTGGGTATATGACCTGGAAGAGGAAGAAGGGAGAAGTAGCTGCTGCATTTGTTGTTGAGAGGAGTGGGAAATAGGTCGCAGCAAGGCTGTCCCCATTTGCAGAAGATAAGATCCACAACTTCCTGATTCAGAGACCACTCGTGAGGCATGAGGATAGCTCTGCTGAGCCTGTCCACTATAACGTTGGATTTCCCAGGGTTGTGCGTTGCTATCAGAAAACGTTGGGAGGAAATCGCCCATTACCACAGTCTGAGTGTTTCTCGACACAAGGGGTAAGACCTGGTCCCGCCCTGTTTGTTGATGTACCACACCACTGACATGTTGTCCGTTTGGATTGCAATGGTCCCGGAATGAAGAGAGTCTTGAAGGGCTTGCAACTCTAGGAGAACCGCTCTCATTTCTAGGACATTGATATGCAGATGGTACTCGTGAGGTTGCCAAGTGCCTTGGACTGTCCTGCCTAGATAATGTCCCCTCCACCCTATCAGGGAGGCATCCATGGTCACTGTGGCTACCAGAGGGGGTTGTATGAAAGGTCTGCCTTGAATTACTAGTGGGGAGACCATTCACCAAGAAAGGTGCCTTTTGCATGTTTCTGTGATCAGGATCATTTGAAACATGGGTAGTTCCTGGAAAGATCACTGTGTGAAAAGAAGCCACTGAAGGATTCTCATGTGGAGACGCACTAATGGGACAAGAAGAATTGCAGCTGCCATGGAGCCTAGAGCTTGGAGGACATGTCTGACTTGAACCCTTTTGCTCTCCATTAGAATTAACACTTGTTGACGAATAGTGGAAACTCTTTCCTGTGGTAATCTTGCAAACATTTCTTTTGTGTTTAATTCTGCTCCTATGTATGTAATAGACTGACAGGGCAACAAGGCAGATTTTTCGAAATTTACTGTAAAGCCTACTTGAGAGCATGATGTGATTGTATAATCCCATGCCTCTAAGAGTTGATGCCTGGTGGTAGCATTCAGGAGCCAGTTGTCTAGATAGGGAAACACCTGGACTCCTTGACGCCTCAGGTGAGCCGTGACTACTGCCATACACTTGGTTAACACCCTGGGGGCTGAGGGGAGACCAAAGGGCAGAGCTCTGAACTGGTAATGACTGGCCCCTACCCAGAAGCAAAGAAATCTCCTGGGGCGTCTGTCCATCTTGATATGGTAGTACACGTCCTGAAGATCTATGGAGCACATCCAATTATCCTGACCCAGAAAAGGGAAAATGGACTGCAGTCTCACCATCCGGAACTTTTCTTTTTGTACAGATTTGTTCAATCTGCTGGGATCCAGTATTGGTCTCCAGTCCTGTCTTTTTTGGTACTAAAAAAAATCTTGAGTAAGTTCCGGATCCTAGTTGGTCTGCGGGGACATCCTGAATGGCTCTTTTTTCTAGCAGTCTTGAAACTTCTGTGACTGCTTGATCCCTTAGATTGGGTGGGGCATCTGAGATGGTCTTTTTCTATTCTATGGGGGATTGATTGAAGGGAATTTTGTAACCTCCGGATATGATGGACAGTACCCATCTGTCTCTTGTTATATTTTGCCAGGTTTTTGGGTACAGTGAAAGTCTTCCCCCGACTACCTCCAGAGGTGAGCAGTCGGGCAACTCTTCAGGGATGCTGGAAGGGTTTGGCTGAGAAAGTTTCTCTGTCACCCTGGTTTTGCGGTCCCCCTCTGCCACGAGGGCGGTGTCTGTTATTGTTGTTTCCCCCTCTGCCCCTGGGGGAAAAATCACCACGTGTGTCAGGCAAGGGTCCATGGGATTTTTGGAACCACATCTTTCCACTCTTCTGACCCTTGGGATAAGGTCTGGAAGGAGTGGAAAAACGGACTCCCACAGCAGAGAGAGTCTTGCCTTCCTGCTCACAACTGGTCAATGTGTCTTTCACCTGAAGTCCAAAGAGAAAAGAGCGAAAGGGAGTATTTGTGAAGGACGCTCGAAAGGCTTCCGCAAACTGACACAGCCGCATCCAAGCATGTCTCCTGAGAGCCACACCTGTCCCTGCGGCTCTGCTCGCTCCATCGGCTGCATAGGAAATCAGCCTCGTGGAGGAGTTAACTATGGAATTAAGAGTCGCAAGCTGAGAAGCTACTTTGGCTGGTGCTCCCTCAGCTGTAGGATCTTGAAGGGTATCTCCAAGCTCTTTCAGGAGATCCCTTTGAAGATGTGTAAAATGGCACAGATAATTCAGGGACCTCATTGAAAAGGTCGCTGAAGCAAACATTCGCTTTCCATATCTGTCCATCATCTGAGACTCTTTGTTCGGAGGATGAGCAGATGAAGAGGTCTCTGCTAACTCTTTCTTGGTGGCTGCTGCTACCACCATGGCATCAACGGGCACACCTTTGGAGAGGAATTGCTTGTCCTGGGGGGCTGTAATAAATTTATTTAGTCTCCTCGGAGTAGGTTCCACATAATCTGGAGCTGACCACGCCTTCCGAGCCACTACAGACATGAGTGGATCGAAAGGAGGAGATACCCAGGTGGTGGAAGGTCAGGAACCGAATGCGTCCAGGTATACAGACTCGTCCTCGGTAGGGGATAGGGAAGTCCAGTCCCTCCTCTGCCTAAGCATTTCAAGGATGTCCAAAAAGGAAACATCTTCACAGGGAGACCTTGGGGACCCTTCCGATTCATCCATGTCGGTCTCTGAAGTGACAGACTCAGGGGAGTCTATGTGGTTCCTCTTGCACTTCTTCTTCTGGGGAGGCTCCTCCGAGTGATCAGGGGAGGTTTTGGAAGAAGAGGGATCACCCGATGGGGTGTCCTGGGGCATAGGTTCCCTATGTTTGGGGTCTGGAGGAGGAGTAGAGGTTGGCACAGGCACAACGTGGGGAGGAGCCGATGGAGCTGGCAGTAGAGCTGTCTCAGGGGACAGCACACTCCACATGACCTTGAAGGTGTCCTGACCTCTAGGCAGAGAAAGCTCCGGCTCCGAAGAAACAGGAGTCTTTCTCCGTGTCGAGGGTGATGGCTCCGAGGCCGATGTTGAAGCGGAGCTCACCTGCGCCGAAGCTCCGAGGGGGAGAACAGGGTCAGACAAGGGTCCAATGCCACTCCCCCGTCTGAGAGCCGACGAGAGAGCCTTGGTGCCCAGATCCCTCAATAGAAGGTACAATCGAGGTAATCGGAGCTGACATCGGAACTGTAGGAGAAATGATCGATGCCTTCAGTTCTACTGCCTGTGGATCCATGGTCTCCGGCTCCGAGCTAAATGTAGTCGGAGGAGGAAAAGAAATAGAGGCGGTTGGAGCAGATACTTGTTGAGGTGGGCTGGACAGCATTTTTGCCAGTGCTTGTGACTTAAGCAACCTTCTTACTACTCTCTCCACATCATGATCCGATAATCTAGAGGTTCGACAGGAGTGGGAAGAATGATGGCTATGTTCACTCTGTAACAAAGGTGACTGTGGTGCCGAGTGGATGGACTCCAAGGATGGCGACCTAAGTCTCTTATGGCTCTGAGACGGCTCCGAAATACCAGATGGAGCCAACGGAGGAGTTGTCTTGTTGGTGCCAGCCGGTACCAACATACTTGGTTGGTCAAGTAAAGGATTCGGTTCCGAAGGTGGAGCAGACAGCTTGACAGACTTAGGGGATTTTGCTGGCCGAGTACTTTTAGCCGGAGAATCCTGAGGCTTCAATAATCCCCAAAGGATTAATTTGTTTTTGCGCTCCTGCAGGACCCTTGGACTAAAAGCATGACATATAGAACAGGAGTCCTGCAGGTGAACAGTGCCCAAACAATAAACACAACTAGTGTGCCCATCTGTCAGAGACATTTTCTGACAGCATGAGTCACACTTTTTGAAGCCAGATACCTTAGTATCTTTAGACATTATAGTAACAACAACCACACAACAATAATGAAAAGCTATACTATAAAAAACAAGAACAATAGACTTTTTTTTTTTTTTTACAGTTAAAGAATAGAAGGAAAGCCTCTAATTTAAATGGCTATCCTGGGGGGGGGCTCTCTAATTTAAATGAGTTCAAGGGAACAGAAGGCCTGAGAGTTATGGAGCGACGGCCAACAAAGCTAAAATACACAAGAACGCAAAAAAGGGATAAAGGAATATTATCTATATACAAAATAGACAATTACTTGACAAACTTTCATGAAAAACAACAATATATAACAAAAAAAATATTATACTAAGCCTGAGCCAGTAAGGAAGCAACCTCGCAGCAGAAGTAGCAAACGAGATCTGGGTAGCTGACGCTGAGGTAGCCTCGAGCCAGTAAATAGCTCTCGAGCTATAGAAGATGGCAGAGTCAGAGCCGAGGATCAGCTCCGAACCCAAACAGCAAGAACAAAGGCGAGATAGACAACTTAACATCAATAGATCAAGGATGGGACTACAGAACATGAACATCCAGGGTGAAGCAGTGCATGGTACAATTACACGAGGGATAATAGCCAGCTATCCATTAATATAGCAATAACTAACGAAGTGGGTGTGATATATTGAAGATTTAGCCACAGTTGGTATGGTTTAACCATGAGGGCAAAGCCCGAGTAATTAAGCAAAGCCAACCGTGAGTAAATCTTCAATATACCACACCACGGAGTCAGTTATTGCTATTATACAATGACATTATTTAAGAAAAAAATGTATGTACTTTTCTTAAATAATGTCTTTGTATAACAGTGTCATGGTGTTCTTCTGAGTTGTTTCCTGATTCTGCTCTTTGATGATGCACTGAGCATGCATATGGGACTTGCGTTCCCAGGTTTATGTAGTACATCACTGGTATACCAAGCAAGCAATGGAGAAAGGGTGATCTCCGTTGCTATTTTTTCTTAAAGAAAAAAAGCGTTAACCTCCTGACAGTTCAGAGGTATGAGAGAGATGGGAAAACCAGGTATGTTTTCATTTGCAGAAGGTACAGTTGTGTACACTTACCATAAATGTAGATGCTCGAGTGTATTCACTGTTGCAGTCATTACATTTGGGTAATCCTGCTGGCAGGTTGCCCTCAGTCGACCTGAATTCCAAAGTCCTGGGTCCTGCGTCGGCTCCTGTCGCCCCTTCCCTGATGTCAGGTCGTCAGGGGTATAAAAGATGCGGCTGACACCATTTTCTTTAGTTTTTCTTGCCCCAGATGTCAGGTGCCCCCTAAAAGGGTAGCCAATATATATATATATATATATATATATATATATATATATATATATATATAAATACATGCCCCAATATAAACTTTACCTTCCTCTACAAGCAAATACACCACATTGGTTGTATAAATCAAAGAAAAAAGACAGGTTCCATCAGAAGAAAGGGGGATGGCAGGTGGGTAACCTGGACTGCAACAGTGAATACACTCGAACATCTACATTTATGGTAAGTGTACACAACTGTACTATGTTCTTCGTGTTTCACTGTTGCAGTCATTACATTTGGGTAGAGTCCTAAAGCTATGGTTGGGAGGCTGGAGCTAAACAGCGTTAAGAGCGGCTATGAGGCCCTGCAGAACTGCAGTGGCAAAGCCTGCCCTGTATTTAGAGTAGAGTGGCTGATGATAGTGCTTTGTAAAGGTGTGCACTGAACTCCAAGTAGCAGCCTCTAAAATGTCCTTGGTTGGTACTCCCCTGAGAAAGGCTGCTGAAGTGGCTGCAGCTCTGGTTGAATGTGGCCTAATACCCTTGGGCACTGGCTTGCCACAGTGTAAGTAGCAGAAACGAATGCAGTGGCCTATCCACTTTGAAATAGTCTGCTTTGAGATCGCCTTTCCTTGTGATCCTGCAACATATGCCACTAGTAATTGATCTGTCTTTCTGAAAACTTTGGTTCTGTCCAAGTAGAATCTAAGCTGTATACGTCCAAAGAATGCAGAATTCTCTCCCCCTTGTTCTGTGGATTTGGATAAAAAGTTGGCAGATGAATAGTTTGGTTAAGAGCCACACTGGACATTACCTTAGGCATAAATGTTGGGTTTGTCCTCAGAGAGACCCTGTCTTGATAAAAAAAATGATGAAAGGTTCCACAGCCATGAGTGCCTGTAGCTCTGAAACTCGTCTTGCAGAAGTTATTGCTAGGAGCAGAGCTGTTTTCCAAGATAAAAACTTTATATCAGCAGTAGCAGCTGGCTCAAAAGGAGGCAGGGTGAGTTTTTCCAAGACATAGTTGAGGTCCCATGCAGGCATTGGTGAACTCCTTGGAGGCCTTACATTTTTGGCTCCTCTGAGGTACTGCTTTAATAAGGGATGAGAAAATATTGGTGGCTCTGTATTGTAATGAGCCGAAATGGCAGAGGCATGAATTTTAACAGATGAAAAAGATAGGCCTTTGTCCAGCATCTCAGTTAAGTATTCCAGAATCTGAGGAATATTTGGCACAGTTGTATCAGTTCCTTGTGCCTGGTTCCAAGCACAGAATCTCTTCCATTTTCCAGCATAAGATTTGCTAGTACTAGGCCTTCTGGCTTCCAAAATGACACCCATCACAGCTTTACTGAGAGGTGTGTTTTGTATGACTACATTATTCGCCTTGCTGCCAGGTAAGTCCTGAGTTGGCTGTGCAGGATCTGACTGTTTTGTTGGGACAGTAGATGAGGTATTTGAGGTAAGGTCCAAGATGGGCATTGAGACAAGTTCCTTAGTATTGGATGCCAGTACTAGCGGGGCCAGTCTGGGGCAATCGGTATCATCTGTGGCTTCTCCTGTCTGACCTTTAGGAGTACCTTGGGGAGGAGAGGCAGTGGGGAAATGGCATATACTGATAGATATTTCCAGCTGAAAGATAGGGCATCCACTTTCCATGCTTGTCTGTGATAAATCCTTGTGCAGAATCTTTTTAGTTGGTAGTTGTGAGGGGAGGCGAATAGATCTATGTCTGGGCATCCCCATTTCCTTGTTATTATGCTGAAGACTTGTGGATCCAGCTGCCACTCGTGGGGATCCATGAGGTTTCTGCTTAGTTCGTCTGCCAGAGTATTTTTCCTTCCTGGCAGGAATTATGCCTGCAGATGTACTTGGCAAGTCAATGCTGTGTCCCACAAAGTCATGGCTAGTCTGCAAAGGGGGTAAGAATGTGTGTCTTTATCAGTAGTTGTCCCGGATGAAGTAGGTCCTTGAAGGCTGTCAGGGCATTTTGAACAGCTAGCATCTCTTTTTGATTGATATGTAGATGCATTTGGTTTGAGGTCCATGTGCCCTGAATGCATCTTTCTGTCATGTGGGCCCCCCAGGCATACTCTGATGCATCCATTGTTACTGCCTGCCTGGCTGG
Organism: Protopterus annectens; assembly: GCF_019279795.1. Taxonomy (NCBI): domain Eukaryota; kingdom Metazoa; phylum Chordata; order Ceratodontiformes; family Protopteridae; genus Protopterus; species Protopterus annectens. Next base: position 119,269,679 of record NC_056725.1, read on the forward strand.
GGGTAATGTGAATGGCTGTCCCTTGTTTTGGTGACAAGCCTTTGCCCACCATCGAAACTCTTGTTGCAGGCAGGGAATGAGTAATCATAGTTTCCAGGCTGTGGCAATGTTGAGTCCAAACACTTTTTAGGTACCATTGAAGTTTCCTCATATGCAGTCTTCCATATGGAATTAGTAGGATGCAGGATGCCATGAAGCCCAAAGCCTGCAGAATTTTTCTTGCAGATAACTGGGCCTTTGTTGCCAACATTTTGAAATAGGTAGTCAGTTGCCTTTGTTTGTCTGGCGTGAGATAAGCCATCTGGGCAGTTGTAATTAAGCTTGCACCCAGGAATATTATCTCTTGAGAGGGTACTAGTTTTGATTTCTTTTCGTTGACTGTGTACCCTAGGCATGTTAGAAGTCTTTTCATGAAGGCCACATGCTGTAGAAGAATGTCCTTGTTCTCTGCTTAAATTAGACAGTCATCCAAGTAAGGATATATTTGTATTCCTCTGTCTGCAGAATGCAATTACTGGTGCTAGGCACTTTGTAAAGAACATAGGCGCAGTAGATAAGCCAAAGGGCAGTGCAGAGAATTGGTAATGCATTGAGCCAGCCTTGAATCTGAGGTATCTTCTGCATATTTGTCTGACTGGGACATGCAGGTATGCCTCTTTTAGGTCTAAAGTCACAAGCCAAGTGTTCTTGCCCAGCATGGGCAGAAGCTGCTGCAAAGTCAACATCTTGAATTTTGGTATATCCAGGAATGTGTTCAGAATAGATAGGTCCAGTATTGGCCTCCAGGCCTTGTTCATTCTGGGTACCAAGAACAGTCCCGAGTAAAATCCTTGTCTCTGCTCTTGCTCTGGTACTTGCTGAATGGCCCCCATGTCCATGAGGGACGAGACTTGTTTTTGTGCCTCTGCCCATTGATTTTTTGGCAGATCTGGCCAGCCGTTTGCCTTTGGCAGGGTATGGAAATGGACCTTGTAGCCTTGTGACATGATATTTAAAACCCACTTGTTCTGGGTTATGATATGCCAATTTTGAGAAAAAAGTGCTAATTTTCCCCCTAAGGGTGCTGCCAAGAGATAAGTGCTTGGTGCAAGCAGGAGGAAGTCATTGGGACGGTCTCCTGTATGGTTGTGATTTGTCTTCTCTAACTTTGGAGGTAGAAGCACCCCATTGCTTTGACCTGTATGAACCTTGCGTCTGGGATCTGCCTCTAGGGCATCTGGATCTGCCCCTTTGAGGTCTGTCTGACACAGGAAAGGACCAGTTCTTTGTTGGCCAGTGTCTACTAAACCTAGGTGGCTGTACTTGTAAAAAATCTTAGACAGTTTGCATAGATTTTGCTTTGTCCTCCATTTTCTTTAACACCTCTTCTGCCTTAACACCAAACAAAGTATCATGCTGTAAAGGTGCATCTAATAATTTAACCTTGACATGATCAGGCAGATTTTGTTCCTTTAACCAAGCATGCCTCCTAATGACAGAACCCGTAACTGCGGCCTTGCATGAGGCCTCCAAAGAATCAAAACCACATTGCAAAGTATGCTTTCCAACTTGTTCAGCTGCATGCAATAAATCCTGCATTTCCTTGTTTTCTGCACATTCAGAGTTTAATAACATTTTCTGTTTAAGCAATGCCATGACATGTTGCTGATATTTGAGCATATGAAACTGACAGTTTAAGGCCCTTATAGCCAAAGTAGCAGATGTGTAAACCTTTTTTCCCCATCTATCCAGTGCCCTAGAATCTCTGTCAGAGGGGGTAGGGTTTTTTTTGCAGCGGAAGCCTTAACTCCTTTGGGAACCTGTGAAATAGTTTAATGAAAGAAGGGTTTTTAAAAAGGAATTTATGAGAGTCAGGAACCCTGTAATATCTGTCAAGCTTAACAGGAGCTGGAGGTAAGGAGTCAGGAGTAAGACTAGACTCCGAAAACACATCATCTACAATGTCTAACACAGGTGGAATGGCTAGTGGCCTGTGTTGAGGTAGTAAAAGGAAATCCCTGAGCCTCTGTTTAGATTCTGAAAAATCGTGGCTCTCCCAGTGGAAATGCTTCCTCATGGTATTCAAGGTTTTCCCTAAAGAATGGTCCTCTGAAGGAGAAGCTGAAGGAATAGATTCTTCAGCATCAGAATCCTCATAGGGGGGAAGAGAATATTCCTGATCAGAAGAGGAATCAGAAGAAATGGAAATCTGATCTGAAGATTCATAGTCAGTCTCTTGCCTAGGCCTCATTAGGAGGGGGATGGGAACCCCTGATCAAGGTAATCAAGTCTTCGTCCATTCTGAGCATCTGTTTTTTGGGCATAGAGGCCTGACCACGTGGCTCTTGAGTTTGTTTCTTTGCTTTAGAAGGTGCTTTAGTCTTTGCCTTTGAAGCTGAAGTCGGTTTAATGTAAAGATGTTTAGGTCTGAATACACCCTCAGAAGCCGGTGCCTGCCCAGCGGCTCCGTACCCATCTGAAGGAATAGTATCCGAGGGTCCAATAATTTGAGTTTCCTTAAATGTCTCACAAATATCAGCCAGAATGAAAGGTTTAAATATATTTAATAATAAATAATAAAATAACAATAAAATGCTCAGTATATAATCACAACTGACCAAAAAAAAAAAACCCTGGTAATATTTTGGACACTACTGAAACTGAAGTATGGGTCGGTATAAATGACAGATTTGGTACTATAATAAAATATGGTATGAGAGCTAGAAAACAGTTGATCATGTGTGACAAGGTCCAGTTAAAACAGGGAGTCGGATGGTGTTACAATACTCCTTGGATTCAAAAGAAATTGAAAAAATTATACATAAAAACTGGTACCTTTCTTTTTGTGATGAGACCACTAAAAATTTATTTACTACTGGTCCGGGTTTTACTTTCAAGAGGAAACATAATATTAAAAACATTTTGGAAAAACCTTTAATAGTTAATCATAAGGTCTTCCCTGTTACACTGATGTGTGGTAGATGTCAATAGTGTGGGTATACTGAAAGTCACTCCTCAGGTTTGTTGTATGATAAGATTTGTAAGAGGAGTCAAGCGGGAAGTGTTATTGTTACACTGACGGAGTAGTTTACCTTCCTTTCCGCACATGATGTCATGTTTTTTATATTGGGAAAATGGTGAATGCCCTTAATTGCAGGATTTATCAACACATCTATAGTATAAAAGGGAAGGATGACAAAAGTGCCCTAGTTAGGCACTATTTGACCTGCGAGGGCTTTGTGAAATTCAAGTTTTTAATTCTTGAGCGAGTGCCAGTTTCCACTTTTTCAGGGGATTGGAAAAAAATAAATTGTTACCACATGAAATGCACTGGTAGATTAGTCTTGATGCAACCACCCCCCAAAAAATGACATCTCAATTAGTAGTGAATTGCGGAGAAGAGCTAATATGCTTTGAATAAATGCTTATTTTATTTATTTGCAGTTCTGTTTTACAAAAGTTTTTTTGGCAACAGCATTATTCATTGTATTTATTACGTTTCTTGGGTTTTATGAGTATTTTACAATGGGATTCGTGGATTTGGAGGTGCGTCTGTGACCTTAACTGCATTTAAAAAGTAGTTTCCAAGATGGTTTTATGGTTCTGAAGAGGTCTTTCATCTTTCAAGATGAAAGCGCTTAACCTATTTTTTGAACAAAGTCAATGAGTTCCGCAGGTCTCTCCTCTCGGTCTTTTATTAATTTTTTACAGTATATAATCACAGTTACATCATAGTTCAAAATCACAGGAAATACTTAAAACAACATTGCAGGACAGTCTCAAATAAATAAATAAAACCTCTAAGCTATACTTCACTATATTCCTGTCTGAATCTAAGAGAATTACGATACCCTAGTTAATTAGCATACAGAGCAAGCAGGCAGATGTGGTGAGTGGATGTTCTTGTCAGGTCAAAGACAAAATACAAAATGCTCAGTCTCTCTCTCTCTCTCTCTCTCTCTCTCTCTCTCTCTCTCTCTCTCTCAGAGTTCTTAAGTTAATATTCCAAATATTACTGCTGGGATAATTGCAGAATGATACAATTTCTGGTCATCTGACTTCAGTTCCCAGGCTCAAAAACAACAGCATTTAGCATCTACCTGTGAAAACACAAACAAGGACTTCTCTTAGATCTAAGGCAGATCCTGGAAGTCATAAAACAATAAACACTTCCAAGACAATGCAAAAAACTTCTAGTTCTAGACATTGTGTCTGTTACTGCACTGAAACTGAGAGACCATTTTTTTGTTTATGGCCCAGCCATAAAGTAACTTAATTTCAACTATTCTTCTGAAGTTCTGCAAGTTAATCTCTTGTGTTTCAGTCTCCCCTGTTAAAATATATACATCCAAACAGTTACAATAGTGTATATACATTTCTGATTAATACTTTACAAAATATCTCTTCAGCACATGTCTGTACAATATGACATACAGTTCATAATACATCTGTAACACAATCATTTTACAGGAGCACGCTGACATTCACAAATGGCACACAACCACTTACAAAATTCCAGATAGCTTGGCTGCAGTATCTCCTCCTGTCATAGTAGTTAGCAAGAACATTGCCCTTACAGAAAGTGATAACACATTTTTTTTGCATTGAGTTTAAGGCCATGATTTTGACACCAATCATTTGTTTGTGCAAGACTCTCTTGTAGGATGTTGGCGTCATTTGGAGATTCTATGACTACTTCCAGTTTGCAGTCATCAGCAAACTGTCTGCCACAGATGTTTAGTTTTTGCTTGTACTTTGGAGAAATAGATTCCAAACAGCAGAGGTCCCAAGACTGATCCCTGTGGTATACCACTGGTTATAGGTCTGCTGTTTGAGTTGGATTCTCCTATTTTGACTATATGGGTTCTATCAGTGATCCATTTAGCAACCCATCTAAAGATACAAGGGTTGATGCCTAGCTGGGTGAGTTTGTCAATGATGCCAGAGTGATGGATAGTGCCAAATACCTTGGCCAAGTCTATGACCAGATTTCCCCTCATCCAGGGCCTTGGTGACTGTCTCGAAGAAATCCACCAGGTTTAACAGGCATGATCTCCCTTTGACAAATCCAAACTGAGTGGGGTCAAGTGTTTGGAGATTACCTACATCTTTGCTGATAAGGTCCATGATGATTTGCTCTATGGCATTGCAGATAAAGCTAGTCATGCTAATAGGACTATAGTTCCTGGGGTCAGTGGAAGCACCACCTTTGTGCATGGGAATAATGGTGTCTGTTTTCCATTCAGCTGGGAAAATGTCAGTGCTTAGACTATGATTAAAAGAGTGCCCAATGGTATTCTAATTCTTGCTGCAGCCCATGTATGACACAGCCTGGGATGTTATCAGGTCCCACAGATGCTGTGTGCCTGGCCTTAGAGAGGGCATTAACAACCTGCTCTTTAGAGATACAAGGTAGTCGACAGGTGACAGGGTTGTCATGGGGTACGTGTGCTGGGGACAGGGGAGTGAAGTTTTCACAGAACCTGTTGGCCAACAGGTTAGCTATGTCCACAGGCTTAGTACATGTGGTATCATTAACTACCAATTTGGCACAAATCTGGGCCTTTCCTTTTAGGTTATGCGTGTAACTAAAAGACGTCTTATGGTTTTTCTTTAGTTGAGGAAGCTAATTTGGATTACTATTTTGCTTTGGAGGACTTCACAGGAAGTCTTATTCGCTTGTTTAAGCTGATGGAGTGTTTCCAGTTTAGGGCTCACTCCCTCTGACTCTTAGATAGCAATTTCTTCCTCTTATTGTAAAGCCTGTTAATGGCAGTTATCCACCAGGCAGGTTTGCTCTTCCTTGAGAAGCTTGTTTTGGTTCTCTCTGGTATGGGCGAGTCAATGCAGTTATACAGGTGTTTGTATAAAACATTGGTGTAGAACTCTGCATAGTTGCCAGTTCCATTTGAGGGAGGAGGGGCAGAGAAGCGATTTATACCATCCCGTATGAGGTTTGCAGAAGTTTTTTTTAGTTTCGTTGCTGCTGGGGGGGGGGGGGGTGTGATGGTTACTTCAAATGAGAAAGATATGTAGTCAGATCTCACCAGGGAAGACCTCATAGTGGGGGCATTACAGTGGTCCCCATACTGGTAAAAAACAGATCCAGGATATTGGACCCCTTGTGAGGGTGTCAATCAGCTGCTCCAGGGCACTGGAGTTAAAGTCAAGGAACCTTTGGGCAAGTGAGTTTGAGCCTGTGTAATTTACCCAGTCAATGGATGGGTAGTTAAAGTCACCCAAAACCAAGGTGTTCGGATGTATCTTAACAGACTGAAGTACATCCAAATATGCAAAGTGTGCATCTTGATTCATGGAGAAGGTCCTGTAGCTGGCAATGACTTGAATAGGTGTCCTACCAACATTTAAATTGCACCTGAAGTATCTCAAGGGAATCATGCTGTATGACCAGTATGGAGGTGTTTTTATCTGTAATGAAAATTGATATACTACCTCCTTTAGTTTTCATGCCTTCAGTTTGTGGTCTGAACATGTAGAAGGAGATGTAACCCGGTAAGGGTGCGGTGACTGCACAAATGTCTATGTCTTCCAAGGTGAGGACCGACTCCAGTGAGTGCAGTTTCATGTTAAGACTCCTAGCATTTAGCAGCATAATCTTGAGGTCATTTTTAGATAGAGTTTTTACATTAGGAATTTTGTCTTTGAGACACTGCCTAAAAAAGGCACTGTGGGGTGGCAAGAGCCTTAGCCATTAGCCAAAATCCCAGGAGTGACAGATGAAGACCATCTCTGGCAAAGCATCGAGGTCTGTCAATCATGTCACTCCAGGCTGACTGATACTGGAGCCCCTTAGAATGATACCAGAAACTAAGCCAATTATTGAAGTCAATCATTTTCTGTTTGTATTGAGGCATCATCCTAGGTGAAGGTAAAATGCTGCCCAAGGCTAGGGATATACCTGCCTGAGACACATTGTCCAAGAGCTCAGTCGTATCTCTCTTTATATAGTTCAGAGAAGTATGTCTCAAGTCGTTCAAACCAACATGGACTATGATGGAGTCGTAACAGTATCTGATGTTCAGAGACATGACTGCCTGTGTAATATGGCGTATCCCAGCACCTGACAGACAGCTAACCATGACCTTTTCCTTATCAGGCCTTGTGAAAGGGACATCTGTGCGTCTCGCAATGGAATCACCTATGATTAATGTTTGGTTTTGTGATTCACCTTAAAGGCCTGACAGGTGAGACACTGGTACGTGAGCTATTATGTGTATTTTGTTCTGCAGAGGAAGTATGTGTAGCGTGTTTATGTTTGGGAGGTCTCCGGTGTTTAGGTATGTTTCTGGTGAGGATCTCCTCATATGTAGGTATGTGTGATGGGGGTTTGGGTGGAGTAGGAGGGTGAGGTGTGCATGCTGACAACCCGCTCATTGTCATATGCGCTGAATGGTGTGCGAGACAGCGTGGATTCAAGGTTGAGTTTGTGTGGACTAGGAGTGGAAGGTTGTCAGTGAACATGAGGCAGTTGCTACACTGTCTCAGGATGCCCATGTTGAGCAACTGGCTGGGGAAACTGTGTTATATAAATTTATATGACCAGGAAAAGATGTCGCACTTAGGAATGGCTAGTGGGTGAGGGGTGTGTTGGTACCTCTGAGGCTAGGCTTAGTATTCTACCTGATAGTATTGCATGGCCATGAAAAACCTCTGGAGGACAGCAAGCTAAGTGCCAAGGGAAAATTTAACAAGCAAAATGTTTGCGTCTAGACCACCAACTGTGACTACCGCTATGTGGCAGTGCACGATGGTGCACTTTACGCAGACAAGTGCAAATGCAGGCCTTAAACAAAACAAGAGATGACACTTTTAACTCAGATTAGCCAATAAAGACCATCTCTCTGAGCTTTATACAAAACAAGAGAGGACCCTTTTAACTCAGATTAGCCAGTAAAGACCATCTCTCTGAGCACTACTCCAATCACCCTCGATAAGATGTGACCCAGACAGCACTCTCCTCCCACAAGGGTGCAGAAGGGCCTTCACCTACATAGATGGTTTGAATTTGATGCTCAGAAGGTACAAAACAGACACAGAAACAGCAAACTTGGAACTGTGCTATGCTACAGCTGAACTAGTACAGTATACAGTAAAATGTGGCAAAAAACAGTTCAGACAATTCAAACAGACAGCAGAATGCAAATACAAATTAAACATGCAATACAAGAGCAAAAGCAGGCACTTATAGTTAGTTGGAAGCAACGGATGTCTCAGATCATTCAGTATCTCAGTGAACAGCTGGTTTTAGTGCTCAAGCGATACCAAACAGTCTAGATTCAGCATGTCTGAATCTAGCCTATGCTATAAAATGTAAAAGTACTAGAAATTCAAAGTGCATAAAATCACAGTCACAACAGCAAAAACGGTTTAAACCAACAGTTTAAATAAAGCAGCAATTCCCAGCTTAGAAGGGTGTAGGCCACACTCTCCCACAAGAGACCAGAACACAAACCTTCCTAATGTAAAACAACTGGTCTTAGTTCTGGCCTAAGCACCTCGGCTTTAAGGCACTTCAGAAGACAGACCCAATAGGCCTTCACCCAGCAATTTCCAGCTTAGAAGGGTGTAGGCCCATCCTCTCCTGCCACAAGAATTTAGACCACAAATTCTCCCAATGTAAAGTAACTGGGTCGAACCCAAGTGCTTAAACCAGAATAACAATACTTAGAGTAACAGGCACAATAGGCCTTCACCAACAATTCCCAGCTCAGAAGGGCAGAGGCTACCCTCTCCTACCACAAGAATGTAAACCGCAAACCCCCTTAATGAAAATAACTGGCCTGAAGCCCAAGTCCTTAAACCAAAACTGAGAGACTTACAGAGTAACAATTAACAATTTAATCAGGCAACTAACCAGCAGTAATAAATGCAGCAGAATAAATGCTATTGAACACTTTTAAGAACAAGCAGCAAAAACAAAACAAAGTAATAAAGTAAGAAGAGACACAAATACAGTAAAAGCAGCTGAAAAGTGTTTTTTTTTTTTTTTTAAGTAGAAAAGGAGGAAACAAAAGATGATTCAAGGTTAAGAAAATAAGGGGATGGGCCTTCCCAAGTGAACTGACTGTACTTAATAGAATGAACTGATGCAATCGGACTAGGAGGAGTGTCTAGTATCAAACTTATAATACAGACGGGCAACTCAAAAGCCACCAAGTATTAAGAACACAACAGTAGTGTGGGTGGGTGGGAAAGATAAAAAATAGAGACAGAATCAGAACAGAAGGAATCATGCAGTAAAGTTAACAACCCTGAGATATGTTCACAAAACACAGCCTTTGCAGAATACTGTTACCCAAGAGCAGTTCAGTAACAAGCAGATGGGATTACTTTAACAACTGCAAACAGTGTTAAATTCAACCAATAAATAAATGCAGCACAGAATGCAAAATCACTGAAACCATATACTTTTATCAGCTTAGTAATCCAGACGGTCGTAGAAGCACTCCAATTTTTGCAGCCAGCCACAGGTAAGCAGCTAGTATTCCTAGCTCATTTTGACTTAAGGCTTATGTCTTATTTATTTATGTATTGTTTGTCTGTTAACTGAGCGAGGTAGGCTGGCACACGACCCTTTTCAACCACTACACAGGCCATTAGGCAATACAAAACAAAAAAATAGAAAAAATTTAAAATAATGTACAACAGAACATACAAAACAGAGTTTAAACATATGGTAGTAGCATACACAATAGTGGTCTTAAGTATATCTCAATCACATACAGTTAGACATAAAACAGTATTGCTAAATCAAATGAAAGCTAAGTATATATATATATATATATATATATATATATATATATATATACACACACACAGACATATATATACATATATATATATATACATATATATACATATATACACACACAGACATATATATATATATATATATATATATATATATATATATATATATATATATATATATATATATATGTATATTATATTTACAAAAGACAGACAAATATCCAGTTCAAGAATATTGCACATTTTGATAGAGATGTCCAGTGTATGTAGTATGTTGGAGTAAATAGGCAAAGTTAAACATTAACAGAAGTAGACATGGAAGTGCAGCATTGTTATGAAGTCCCTAATTAGTCAAGATACCTTAATAAAATTTGAGACATATATAACATAGTTACAAAATCAGCAGAAATTCAGCAATAAGGTATTTCAAGTTATGGAACAGGAAACCAGTAGAGAGTTATACAGGACCTGTTCAAGACAAAGTTATCCATGATTGCAGAGACGGGTATATTTTCTTTTTTTAGACAGATAATCCTTTGTATATATTTTAGAATAGGTGGCATTATGCAAAGCAGTAACTTCTTTGGCTAACCTCTTCCAGGAGGCAACAGAAAGCTTATGGAAGGATATTTCACGTATGGCAAGATGGAACTGTTTAATTTGACAGAGTTTGAGCATGGAGCGTAGTATGAATCTTGCAATGAACATTTGTTAACTTGACGAGGGCAGTACCTGTTCACTGTAATTCAAGGTGAAGATGACAGATAGCCTTGGCAGACTGGAAAGCAGCTGGCCTTTTGTATGAATATGCAGTAGTGCTCACTTACATTGGATAAGTGGAAAAATGAGAACATCTTGTTTATGGTAGTTTGAAGTAAAGATGTGTTATGTCATGATAGCAGTGAAGTAATAGCTAATGAGTATTCAAGCCTTGGGATAAGTATGTCAGTAACAGCCTATCGTGCATGGAGTGCAAGTTAGTTAGAAATGCAGCTGGCTGCTTTAACCAGTTTGAAAAGCAGAAATTATCACTTCTGTATTTTTGTGGAAGGAGAGTGTGTTGTCTGAAAGGATAGCAAGAAACATTTGTTCTAAGGTGAGAGAAAGTAAAGTACCACAAGGATTAGTAAAATAAGATCCTGCGATATTAGCATGCCATTTGAGTGAGTGACTCATATCATGGTAGCAGATTTATTTGTGCTAATTGTAGGTGTATTAATAGCAAGCTAATTCCAGATAGGGGAGAAATCATTTTGTAGAATGTCACAAGGAAGGCAGTTAACAGAGAGAGAAAAAAGGACGGCTGCTAAAACAGAGCCTTGTGAGACATGTTTGGTAAGATACTGGGGCAAGCCAGGTGAATAGAAATATAGACAATAAAAGATCTATTGTCCAAGGTAACTCAAACCATGTAATTAGTTCTGATGAGAAAACCATAGCTGTAAGTTTAAGCAGTTGAAGGTTATGATTTACTATTTCAAAAGCTTGTTTGAATCTAGAAAAATAGCACCAGTCAGTGTACACTTTTCCATGTTGCTAAAACTTTCTAATGTTCTTGTGAAGATTACTGTTTGTGAGTACATTTTTGTCTGGTGGAAACCATGCTGTTAATCTGTTAAGATGCTGCATTTTGAATGTAATCTAATAGCTGTTCATATACAAGAGTTTTTTTGGGATTTTTAGCCAGAGGACGAGATTAGTAATAGTCTTACCAGCCAAAGTGGAATTAGGTACTTTAGGTAGGGGGATAATGAGGGCATATTTAAAGCTAGTGGATAAGGAGATTCCAAAAAGTGAAAGACTGGGTATGTGTCTTAATGGCTTAGAGCTGAGACTTGCCTAAGAAGATAAGATTTTGGGGTGGAAGTAGTTCAAGCTGGGGTCTTACATGCCCAACCAATTAAACTTCCATCAGTAGGTGATCTTCTCAAGTTTCCAACCACAATAATGTAAGTACAAGCATGGCATTACTTAAAACTCGTCTTGTTGTTCCCATCATCTCTTCACAATGTATCCTTAAAACTTTTTTGAACTCGAGACCAAGTACTCTACTGAGATTCCCATTCAAAGCTGCTCCTGATAAACAGCATTAGTTCTTTACATCTGTGGTCACATATAAATCCCTCAATGCAATCCTACTTTATTACCACCAAGGGATAATATCAAGTTCAATTAAGAATTGATCTCCTGACGAAAATACTTCTTAAAAGTCCTCAATAGTCACTTCATCACATATAGAAAGTTAATCTACTTGCCATAATATCCCCAAAAAGAGTAATTCCAAGTCTTCTTGATGGGAACTAATGACTCACATCGATTTCTTCCACTTTGCTTCTTAGTGTGCAGAATACTTTCATCTGTACAGCTTCATGATATAAAAGGTAGATATGGAACATTAATTTCTCCTACTTCTCAGGACAAAATCAATTTCTCCCAAAGTACCACTGCCTTACACTTCCATGCCAAATAAATCTTCACATCTTTTTTTTTACAGCTTTCACATAATTAGACTGTGTATCTGCCAGAAATAACTGGAATACCTAAACTAATAAAGGTCACAAAATAAAGTGTAAGGTCTACACTCTCTGGTCCAGTTCTAAGTCAATCATTTTCTACTTTCAGAACTTCCCTCTCTTGTCCAATTCCAAGCCGATCATTTCCTGAACTTCCTTCAGCACTGCATATCTTTCTTATTAACAAATTCCTCAAATGAATTCACCAACCAAATTCCTAAATACTTTAAATGGTCAGACTCCATTACAAAGTTTAGTTCTTAATTGCCGATGACTCCTAATTCTCTATCAGCTTAATCTTTGTTTTATTTCAAAAAAAGCATTGCAAGACATGGGGAAAGCCACATGACAAAATGGCAAGAAAGCTGATTTGGCAATCCTGGTTCACAGTCCCAGAAATATTAATAGAACTGGGGCAGCCTATGCACAAGGACCCAATGACACACGTATGAACAGTGTTTGGACTCGCAGATGGGTTCCCAGTGGGAGTATTGTGAATCAAGGTTCGGCGAGCTCAGTCTTCCTCATACTGGTGAGGAACAACCCTCGGCAGTTCAGCCTCTTGACAAGATTCAAAACAGACTGAACAGGAATTTCAGCAAATAATTGGTGAAACAGTGGTCACTGCACCAAACAGAAGAAATTAGATGAACGTGGAAAATTAGATAGGTTCATAGGTAGGTACTAGGCTATCTGCCCGACGGCATTTATAAGCCTAGCCAGAGTGTGTCGGCTTTCGCCGCCCCATTGATTAATTAACTGATCCTCTGTCAAACAGAGCCAATGAAGTGATCCCAAGGGTGTATTTTCTGTTACCCATCCACTCGTCAAGGTTTCTCTTGAAGAGTGTTAGTGAGGGGCTCTGCCTTATGTAATTTGGAATTTTGCTCCAAAGCATAGGGAGTCTCTGTGACAGGAATCTATCCCTCCAACATGTTCTACTTTGTTGCGGCGAGGTTTAGCTCACTACAGCGCGTGGCTCGCAGTGACTTGGATTTCTTTAGGTGAAGCATGTCCATCAATTCTGAGTTGGACATGGCTTTGTAAGTCAGGCAGAGATCCCCTCTGAGTAAGCGATATGCCACTGAGTACAGCAGGAGTTGCATAGGACATATGTTTGAGACCAGTAATCCTCTTGGTGAGGTACTTTTGTGGTCTTTCCAGCTGTTGGAAGTGTCTTGTGAGGTACATCCCAAATGGGGCATTGAACTCTATGATGGGTCTAATGAGTGACCAGTAGAGGGGCACTATAACCTCTTTATTTCTAGATGCGAACCCTTTAGTAATTAGATGGGCTACATAGAAAGATTTCCTAACTACTTTGGCAATATGATTGTCAAAGGAGAAATTACTATCTACCTGGGTCCCCTATCTCTTCTGTATTAAGGGGGCTGCCACCTATGTGGTAATTCATGGGTGTTTTGTTTTTCCTAAATGGGATGACTATGCATTTTTTGGCATTTAGCTTGAAGCCATGACTTTGACACCAGGTGTCCGTCTCAGTAAGGCCCTTTTGGAGATCGTCCGTGTCAGCCGGAGAGTCAATTATGGCTCCCAGTTTGCAGTCATCGGTGAACTTGGTTAGCCATAGTCCTGTGTTTGCTTGTACTTATGAGAAGTATATGCCAAACAGTAGGGGCCCCAAGACCAAGCCTTGCGGGACACCTGTTGTGACTGGTTTAGAGTCGGACCTGGAGCCCACTATTCTTACCATGTGAGTTCTGTCTGTAAGCCAGTTGGCAACCCATCTCATGATGTAGGGGTTTATGTTCAGGCTGGTGAGTTTTTCTGTAATACCCAAGTGGCAAATGGTGTCAAAAGCCTTGGCGAGGTCAAGGTAGGCTGTGTGAACCACCTTTCCCTCGTCTATGGCCTTGGTGACTGTCTCAAAGAAGTCAACCAGGTTTAATAGGCATGATCTGCCCTTAACAAAGCCGAATTGGGTCGGCTCAAGTGTTTGGAGGTTCCCAATGTCTTTGCGAATGAGTTCCATGATGATGCGCTCCATAGCCTTGCAGACCAGGCTAGTCAGGCTTATGGGGCGATAGTTACCAGGGTCAGTTGTGGCCCCTCCTTTGGGGAGATGAATAACTGTTGCTGTGCACCATTCTATGGGCACGTAGCCTGTGGAGAGGCTGAAGTTGAACAGCGTGTTTAGGTGGGGGGTTAGTTCATTCTGTAGTTCGTGGAAGACTCCATCTGGTCCCATTGATGCTGTGTTTTTGCTTCTGAAAGGGCTGTTTTCACCAGTGCGTCTGTGATTTTTGGGACACTACACTTTTCCGGTATTGTTGTGGGCCCATTTGGAGGTGAGAGGGGGGTGACGTTTGCACTGAATCTATCTGCCAAGATGTTGGCAATATCAGTAGGTTCAGTATATTTTGTGCTATTTTGCACTCGTTCAGTGCATATCTGTGAGTTGCCACTTAGATTCTTAACATAGCTAAAGAAGGCTTTGCGGTTATCTTTTGAATCCTTGGCTATTTTTCTTTCGAAGTTAGCCTTGGATTATTTCATGAGGGACCTCAGTTTCTTACTGATACTGATCAGGGATGTCTTTCCTTCTTAGGATTTGCTTTTTTCTGAACTAGTTTCCTCCTTCTATTCTATAGCCTGTTTATTGCAGGGGTCCACCAAACTGGTTTCTTTCTCTTAGAAGAGTGAGTCTTGGTTTTGCTAGGGATGGCACGATCCATGCTTCCTTGTAGGTGTTCATAGAGTACATTTGTAAAGGTTTCTGCATCTTGGGCAGTGTAATCCTTTAGCGTGGGGGCTGTGAAACTTACCACCTCTGTCTTAAGTAAGGTGAAGTTTGCTTTAGAAAGGTTTTTTACTGTGGTTTCCTTAGTTGGGGGTGGTGGTGGGGTGTGGACATCCAGAGTGATTAGTTTATGGTCTGATCTAACCAGTGACGGGTTGACCTCCAGTGTGGAACACTTGTCGCCCATGTTGGTGATGACCAGGTCCAATATGTTTTCACCTCTGGTAGGGCAGTTTACCAGCTGATCCAGGGCGTTTGAGTTAATGAATTCCAGGAAGCGCTGGGCCTGGGAATTTGTACTCTAATTTTCCCAGTGAATGGTAGGGTAATTGAAATCGCCCAATATCAGGGTGTTTGGTAGGACCTTCATGTTTTCCAGTATCTCCAGAAAGGTGGAGTGGTGGTCCTGGTTCATGGAGGATGATCTGTAGCAGGCCACAATTTGCACTGCAGATTTGCCCGATGTTAGTTGCACATGGATGATCTCAGTGGTATCATGTTGCACCACTAACCTGGAGGTGTAGGTATCCTTGATGAATATGGATACACCCCCTCCTTTTGTGTTTCGGTCAGTGTTCTGTGGCCGAAACGTGTGGTATGAATTGTAGCCCAGTAGTGCTGGGGTGCTCTCTGGAGCCTAGAACCAGGTTTCAGTTACTGCACAGATGTCGACGTTCTCCATACTGAGGAGTGCTTCGAGAGCGTACATTTTGAGATTGAAACTCCTGGCGTTGAGTAGCATAACCCTCAGTTTTTTTGCTAATTGTGCTGTTTATGGAGGTGGGTTTGACTTTTGAGCCTTGCCTAAAAAAGGCACTATGGGGGCAGCAAGAGCCTTGGCCAGTATTCGAAAGCCTAGGGGTGACAGGTGCAAGCTGTCTCTTGCGAAGCAACGCGGCTTGTTGAGCATATCGTCCCAGGCTGACAGACACTGGATCCCCTTTGAATGACACCAGAAGCTTAGCCAATTGTTGAAATTGATCTTTTTTTTTTTACACTGAGGCATCATTCTTGGTGAGGGCAGGATGCTACTCAGGGTCAGGGTCATACCCGCCCTGGGCTACATGATCAGAGAGCTCTTCCATGTCTCTTTCATGTAGTCCAGGGAGGTACATCTCAGGTCATTCACACCAACATGAACAATGACAGAGTCATATTTGTACTTGCTCTGGAGTGACCCGAGTGCTTGTGTTATGTGGCGGATTCTGGATCCCGACGGGCAGCTAACAGTAACCTTCTGCTTGTCCAGACTAGTGAGTGGGACGTCAGTGTGCCTGACTATAGAGTCACCTATTACTAGTGTGTTAGGTATGTTATTTTGCCTTAAGGGCTGTGATTGTGCGGCACACTGATTTTGTGTTTTCTGTGCTGTCTGGTTTGTGACGGGAAGTGCAGGTTGTTTGGGTGTCTGCTTTGGAGGTCTCTGATGCTTTTGCAGGTTTTTCTTTAAAGCCTCCGAGTATGATTTTGTGTATTTTTTGCCAGTGCTGTTTTAGTAGGTCTGTGTGCGGCTGGAGTTGTGGCGCAAGTGCTAACCTTCTCCTCTTGACTATCTGCTCCAGTCTTGGGTGGAGACAGCTTAGCTTCCAGTTTGGCTGCATAATTGCATCTCTCACATATGTTAGTGTTTTGCGGTAGGAGGAGAGGGTTGTATGTGTACATGAGGCAGATGTAACATTGCCTCAGGATACCCAGATTCACCAGCTGGACTGGAGAGTGCGCCTGAAGTTGCCCTTCGGTCATGCCTGAATAGTAGGGTGAGCTGCTTAGTCACTTGGTTGGTGAGGGGTGAATAAAGAGCCTTGCCCTGCTGGGCAATCAGTGTCAGGGTATATTAGTGCTTGCTATTAGGTCTGAGCAAGTGCTGGGCTGTAAGTTGCTTTTTGAGTGCTTAGGTTGAGAGTTGGACTATTTTCAGGGAAAAACTGAAAAGGAGACTTAGTGGAGCTGGGAATAATTTAACCGTAGCTAACCGGCACTCCGCGGTGCGCAAAACCCTGCAAACCCATTTTTTATAGTAGGGAAATGAAAGAGATAGAAATTAGCCCAAAATGGCCAATAAACTACTAACGTCTGGGCTGGAACCACTCCTCCAGGGACAGATGGAACCACTCCTCCAGGGACAGATAGGAAGAAGGGAAAATACAGGAGTATTTTTATAGCTTCAAGTATCAGAGAAGTCTGGATGAGGACAAGAAAAATCTGAGAGAGGAGATTAAAGCTAGAATCAGAGGTCTTGCAATCAGCTGGCACAGAGTGCTAGAAGTGCTAAAAGCATGTGACAGAAGAATGCCAAAGAAACTGAAAAGTAATGTGTACAAAACAAAGGTGTGATCAGTACTTCTATATGGCATAGAAACTTAGACAAGGAAGAAGAGCAGAACAGCAGCAGAGGAAGCCTGGGGTGATGGAGCTGAAGTGCCCAAGTTAGGTAGTAGGATGCACACTGTGGGGCAGATGAAGAAATAAGAATGACAACTTAGACTAACCCTTTTCCTTTAAAGAATTAAAGGAACAAATAAAAAATCTTAAGACAAAAAAGGCACTAGGGTTGGATGGTCTAATTCTAGAATTTTACAAACGCTTACCTGACAACAGCTTGAAAATCTTACTCAATGCATTCCAAGAAGATAAAGCCACAGCAAACATCCCTCCCTCATGGAAGTATTCTTATATCTCTCCCATCTTAAAACCAAATAAAGAGCCCAACCTCTGCACATCATACAATCCAATTTCTTTGCTTAACATTGATTACAAGATATTCATGTCTATCTTAGCAGATAGATTAAATAATATTCTTTCAATATTAATTCATGACGACCAGACCGGGTTTATCAAAAACAGAAAGGTACAAGACAATGTAATTAAATTACTGTCCTGAATAGACTTAGCAAACAAGAAAAAAAAAGCTTTCTATTTTACGCCTTGATATAGATAAAGCTTTTGACTCCCTAAGTTGGCCATATCTGTTTAAAACTCTGCAAAAATACAATTTCTCCCCAAACTTTACAGGATTAATTAAAAAACTATATGAAAAGTCCATAGCCTATGTAAAGATTGGATCTTATCTATCTAGCCCATTTGAAATATTAACAGGTACTAAACAGGGGTGCCCCCTCTCCCCATTACTCTTTGCCCTGGCTATTGAGCCTCTTGTAAATTACATTAGAAATAATGACAGTGTTATAGGATATAAAGTGTCAGACAAATTATCCCCCAAGATACAACTGTTTGCTGATGATTTAGAAGTTATGTACTCACCATAACGTTCCATCTGAGTAGGTGTATTTATTTGTCTGCAACCTGTGGGTTATGGATCCGATATCGGATCCGAACCGGCATGGTTTACCAGCTATGGATCCAAGCTCTCAGCTCCTCCCCTCACCCATAATGCCCTGCTCTACCCTCATGACCTCAGATCGAGTTTGCCAACAGCAAAAACACCCTGAAAAGGGTAACAGATAATATGCAGGAAACTGAAAGGCCAGGGGGATAGGAGGGCGGGATGGTTGCAGACAAATGAATACACCTACTCAGATGGAACGTTATGGTGAGTACATAACTTCTAAATCTGAAGTAGGAGATTCATTTGTCTGCAACCTGTGGGACAGAGTCCCCAGCTACCTGAATCTTGGGCGCCATCATGGAAGGATATTCCGGAGCACCGCGGAGCCAAATGATGCTCTACCCCTAGATGCAAGATCCAACTTATAGTGGGAAATAAAAGTATGAGATGAAGCCCACGTGGCTGCTGCACAAATATCATCTAGAGGAATCCTAGCCTTGAAGGCTGCCGAGGTAGATACTGACCGGGTTGAATGGGCATGTACACCCTCCGGTCGGGCCTTCCTGAAGCTTGATAAGCCAATAAGATGCACTGTGAAATCCAGCGAGACAGAGAAACTTTAGAAATTGGCTTGCCCAAATTAAATTTAGCAAAGGAAATAAACAACTGGTCGGATTGCCTATGACCAGCCATTCTGTTTAGATAAAATCTAAGTTGCCTGTGAACATCTAATGAGTGAAGCTTGTATTCACCTTTGTTTTCATATTTAGGGAAGAAAACAGGGAGGTTAATGGACTGATTAATGTTTGCTTCAGAAGCAACTTTAGGAAGAAAGGACGGGTTGGTCCTGAGGTAAACACGGTCCGGATGAAATACCAAGTAAGGAGGTTTAGCTGATAATGCTTGAAGCTCTGAAACTCTCTTGGCGATGTAATGGCTACCAAAAGGCTGTCTTGTAAGACAAGAATTTGAGATCCACCGTAGCCGCTGGTTCGAAGGGGCGGTCAAGGCCTGGAGAACCAAAGAGAGGTCCCAAGGAGGAACCGCTTGTTTTACAGGGGCCTAAGAAGAAAAGTACCTTTAAGGAAAATTTTACACAACTTGGCTGACATAAGAGGATTAGAGTCATGGCCAATGTGATAATGAGAAATTGCCGCCAGTTGTACTTTGACTGTGGAACTGCTGGCACCATCGTTAAAAAGAGTGGTTAGAAAGTCATGCACTAAGGGAGAGGAACCGTGAAGGGATTCAGGCCTTGCCGCTCCCACAAAGAAAACCGTTTCCACTTGCTGCGGTAGACTTTCCTAGTGGACGGTTTATGAGCTGCCACCAGTATTGCCTTAACAGGTGACGAAATACCGGGAGTCCTGATCAAGAGTGGAACTGGAGCAGCCAAGCGTCAGCTTCAGGTTGTCCAGGTTCGGAGGAGGTATGCAGGATGGATGGGATATCAGATCCGAATGGGATCTAGAATCCAAGGAGGATTCACTGAGTGAGACCTTAGAAAGGGGAACCAGATCTGTCGAGGCCAAACGGAGCAATGAGAATCATTCTGCAACCCACCGAGAGGCTTTCTGAAGAACTTGGAGCATCAGAGGCAAGGGTGGATAAGCGTAAAGAAGACCGGTGGCCAAGCATGCACCAGAGCGTCTCTTGGAGAACCTCCTGGAGGGGTATCAGAGCAAAAACTGTCGCACTTGGTGTTTGAGGGAGAGGCAAAAGATTGCATGAAGGAGTTCCCCACCGTGCGAATATGCGTTCCGCTACTTGAAAATTGAGAGACCACTCGTGGGTCAGAATGGTGCGACTGAGCTTGTCCGCCAGGATGTTGGACCGACCCGGAATGTGCGTTGCTATTAGAAAGCGGTTGGTGGAGATTGCCCATTCCCAAACTCTCATGGCTTCTCGACAAAGGGGGTAAGACCTTGTTCCCCCTTGCTTGTTGATGTACCAGACCACAGACATGTTGTCCGATTGAATCGCAATTGTTCCCAAGGGAAGAAAGTCCTGAAGTGCTAGCAACGCTAAGAGCACTGCTCTCATCTCTAGAACGTTGATATGCAGTAAGGTCTCTGTATCGTTCCACATGCCTTGGACAGTCCGGCCCGCAAAATGCCCCCCCACCCGTGCGCATATTGAGCCTGGCAAGAGGGAGAAGTGCTATAGCAGATGCCATGGACCCTAGAGCCCTCAGGACCAACTCCGCCGGAACAGAACTTGAGTGGAGAATGGCCCGCACCTGGAGCTGCAGATTTTGAACTCTGTCCACAGTGAGGAAGGCTCGTAAACTCCTTGTGTCTAGCCTGGCCCCTATAAAATCTAAGAGCTGTGTGGGCGCCAGGTTGGATTTCTTTGTATTTATTGTAATGCCCAGAAAGGGAGCAAGATGGAGAAAGGAGTCTCGCACCAATAATAGTAGATGCCTTGTTGGGGCGGTAAGAAGCCAGTTGTCCAGGTAGGGAAAGACCTGCACCCCCTGAAGCCTCAGGTGGGCCGCTACCACTGCTAATACTTTGGTGAACACCCTGGGGGCTGTGGTGAGACCAAAGGGAAGGACCCGGAACTGGTAGTGACTGGCTCCCAGCCGGAAGCGGAGGAACCTCCTGGAGCCTGTCCATCAGGATGTGGTAGTACGCATGTTTGAGGTCTATAGAGCACATCAAGTGATTTTCTCCCAGAAGGGGAGAATAGATTGCAGAGTGACCATTCGAATTTTTCCTTGGGGACTGCCAGATTCAAGAGAGAAAGGTCTAGAATTGGTCTTAGTTCCCCGTCTTCTTTGGCACTAAAAGAACCTGGAGTAGAACCCTGATCCGATCTGGTCTGGGGACGGGCTGGATGGCTCTTTTCTTTAGCAGATGGCCAATTTCTGCCAAAGCGGCCTCCCATTGACCGGGTGGAACGTCTGGGAGGGACTTCAACTTTGGAAAGTGAAGAAAAGGGATGCGGTATCCTCTGGATATGATTTGGAGAACCCAGCGGTCTGATGTTATGGACTCCCATGCCGCTAGGTGCCCAACGTCCCCGACTGCCTCCAGAGTGGAGCAGCCGGGCAACCCCTCAGGGTTGCTGCGCGGGCCGTTCAGAGAAAGGTTCTCTGGACCCGAAGTTTCTGGGAGCCCCTCTGCCTCTAGGGCGTGCCCTCCCTGTCCTCCTCTGCCACGGAAGGACTGGTTGTCTGGAGCAGGCTGGGACTGCTGTGACTTCCGGAACCACATCTTCTTCTGACCCTTTTGGTTCCTAGAGTAGGGCCTCTGGGGTGCAGAGAAGCGGATTCCGACGGCAGACAGCTTCTTCCGTCCTTCTCACTCTGGGTCAAGGTTTCGAACGGTTTTGCCAAAGAGGGCAGAACCATCAAAGGCGTTCAAACGACGCTTTGAAGGGCTCAGAAAAATCAGTGGCGGAGCCAGGCCTGACGTCTAGTGACTAGGCCTGCCCCTGCGGCTCTAGCGGCGCCTTCCGTAGCGTGGGAGAGTAGCCGCATAGAGGTATTAGTAACTGATCTAAGAGTGGCCATGCGGGTGGAGTGCAGCACCCTGTCCTCCTCCGACATGGACTCTGGGGGAGATGCAGCGTATTCTTTAATGCGATCTCGCTGCATCCTAATGGCGTGTCAGGTAGTTCAGCCCTTACCGAGGAGGTCGCTGCACTAAACATCCGCTTCCCCATGCGGTCCATCATCCGGGTCTCCTTGCTCGGGGATGGACTGAGGACTCTCCTGAGCAAGTTCCCTCTTGGTGGCCGCCGCCGTCAACATGGCATCTACCGGAGGCCCCTTACTCCAATGGGCACGGTCGGACGGTGGGCTGAGGATCCTATCGGGCCTCTTAGGAATTGGCTCCACGGTGTCCGGTTCCTTCCATGCCCTGGTGGTAATGAGGTCCACCAGGGGGTCGGCAGGAGGGGACACCCAAAAGGTAGACGGGCCCGCTTCAAATGCCTCCAAGAACACGGACTCGTCCGAGGAAGACTTGGGGGCAGACCACCCCCCCCTTATACGGAGCATTTCCATGATGTCCCCAAATGAGACATCCTCGGGGGTGACCGTGGGAGCCTTCCCCTTCCTCCAAGTCCGTGTCTTCCGTGAGAGACTCGGAGGAGTCAATGTGCCTCCTTTTGCAAGTATGCTTGCGAGGAACATCCTCTGGGGGCTGTCAGAGGACTCCTGCAAGCAGCAACCTGTTCCATTGGAGCAGCTTGGGGCACAGAAGCGGGCTGTCCCAAGGGCCGGATGGTGGAAGCCTGGCCCAGTGCAGAGGGAGCGGGACGGAGCGAACAAGTGCCGGGGTCCGGAGACCCTCAACAGGGCCCTCTCCACTACATCAAACGCCGAAGGAGCAGACCTCGACCAAAGGATCCGACAATGGCTCCCCTCGGATCCGAAGAGTGGATCGGAGCCGGCGCGCTCGGATCCGAAGGGACAGTGCGCTCCGACACAGATGGCGCCGAAGGAGCACTGATCCCCCCCGGATCCGAGGCTCGGATCCAGGCTCCGAGAGGTCGGATCCGATGCACTCGAGGGCAGGGTCGGGTCCGAAGTACAAAGTTCTATCGGCCGACCCACCCCGCTCGAGCTGCTTGGCTCCAGCTGCTCCGAACCCGGATAGCGGGTCGGAGAAGGAGCAATCTGTTTGAAAAAGGGTGTTGAGCTCCCCCCCAGAGGGGGGGGAGGCAAGAGCACTCCCATCTGCATCTGGGCCTGGATGAACCTTCTCATCATCCGGTCCAGATCAGCATCGAAAGGCTATACGTGGATCTCGACGAGGCTACCGAGGTAGGCCTGGAGTGCCTCCTCGATAGCCTCGACGGAGATCGGGTCTCCTCCTCCTCAGGTCCCGGTGAAAAACACACTGGAGACCGGAGCCGAGAAGGAGGAGACCGAGCCGACAATGGAGCCGACAACGGAGCCGGGGGAGAAGCCCGCTTGGCTGGCGGGGCCGAAACAGAGGTCTCGGCCCGCCGCTTATGGTGCTTCTCCCTCCGGTCCCTTTTCTTAGCATCCCTCTCCTCCGAACCAGAAACGGGAGGTTGAGTCCCAGGAGGAGGAGGGGGTGCCGCAGAAGGAATAACCGTAGGTACGGTTACTCCTGAAGGAGCGGAGGTCGGAGCAGAGTCCGGCAGTAAAAGGCCCGCCAAAACAAGCTTGAACCTTCGCTCCGTCAATGCCCTGGGGTTGAACCCTGCACAAATGGAACATCCAGATGTGAGGTGTTCAACCCCCAGGCATCTAACACACCAAGTGTGGCCATCAGCTGAGGAAAACCTATGGCCACACTCGGAGCATTTAGAAAAGATAGATTTGGGTTGCTCTGCCATCCCAATCTAACACAGTAGTTACTAAAACTAAAGGTAACTAAACAACAAAAAATACACTCACAGGCCCAACACACACACACTACGCTAACAGCGAGGGGAGGGATATAACTTTTAGATTAACTCTAAAAAAGTAAATATATCAAAGGGGAAACCTACACTTCCACACAAAAAATCAATAAAAACTTTTAAATTTTGAAATTTAACACTTAAAACTAGCACTTAGCTTGAGAGCTTGAGAAACAAATCCAGTCACCATGCGCGGCAAACGAGATCTGGGGTCATGAGGGTAGAGCAGGGCATTATGGGTGAGGGGAGGAGCTGAGAGCTTGGATCCATAGCTGGTAAACCATGCCGGTTCGGATCCGATATCGGATCCATAACCCACAGGTTGCAGACAAATGAATCTCCTACTTCAGATCTAATAATAACTTCTAATGATACTGAAAATTCAATAGATCACCTATTACATAATCTAGGCTTCTTTGCAAACATCTTTGGTCTAAAATTCAATCGCAACAAAACGCAGGCACTTCTAGTGAATAAAAATGATACAATGAAACTTAGATCAAAAAGAGACAAACTGGGAGGGCATACATATTAAATATCTATGTATCACTATTGAATCTAATTATAAAATATCACTCATCTAATTACTGACAACTTATAAACTCAATTACTAGTTTAACTGACAGATGGAACAGACTCTTCTTCACATTTGAAGACAGACTAACTAATCAAGATGATACTGTTACCTACAATCTTATTCATTGGCCAAGCTCTAATAATTCCCTCACCTGTCAAAATTAAACAGAAAATTAATAACTTAATAGACTTCCTTTGGTATCCAAAAAAAACCAAGAATTTCTCTTCTCTGGCGCACCGCAAGCTGGGATGACGGAGGCACAGGGTTTCCAAATATTGAGTTTTATTTAAACTCCGCATTTATTAAAATAGTGTTGCTTTGGAATAATACTTCTTATACATCATATTGGAAATCAATACATGAAACCTTACTTCTTAATAGTAATAGGTCATTGCTTGAACCATATACTCAAATACATACAAACATCTTTATATGGATTTTAAAAATATACATTCAAAGGGAAAGGTCAAAACTTGTTCTCACAACTCTTATAAACCAAATATTGCTGTTGTTTAAAAAGCTTATGTTTTGTAATCAATTAATTAAGAATTTATTAATAATTATGTTTCCTACTGCTTACACAAATGAATGTCTGATATCATTTGATACTCAAAAATGTTAGAATTTAAGAAGGATGACCTATTATATTGGAATCAATTTTTTCTGAGGACTATTTGATCAGCAGATATAGTTTGCAAAATTGCAATTGGCTGGACATCCAAACTTGTAAGGATTTTATACATACTAAGCTCATGTCCTCATTAGAAGCGTACAATAAGAGTAAAGTACAGTTGTATACATTTACCATAAATGTAGATGTTCGAGTGTATTCACTGTTGCAGTCATCACATTTGGGTTATCTGTCTGCAGGTAGCCCACAGCCAGCCTTAATACCAGAATGTTCGGATTTCTGCGTCGTATGCTGTCTCTTCTTCCATGACATCAGGTCGTCAGGGGTATAAAACATGCAGCCGACACCATTACATCAGTTTTTCTTGTCCCAGATGTCAGGTGCCCCCACAATAGGAAGCAATTATATGGTATGGTAACACCCCTATCAAAAAGCAAATACACCACAAAAAATAAGTATACTAAACAAGAAGGAAAGGTAGAACCAAGAGAGGTCAGGGGGCTGGAGGGAGGGTAACCAGGACTGCAACAGTTAATACACTTGAACATCTACATTTATGGTAACTGTACTATGTCTTCGTGTTTCACTGTTGCAGTCATCACATTTGGGTTGATTCCCAAAGCTAAGGAAGGGAGGAGGAAGTTAAAGAGCATTGGGGCTAGCAATCAGGCCCTGTAAGACTGCTGTGGCAAATCCAGCTCTGATTTTAGAAAAGCTAGGCATGTGGTAATGCATGGTGAAGGTATGTACAGAGCTCCAGGTAGCAGCTTCTAGGATGTCCCTGGTAGGGACTCCTCTGAGAAAAGCTGCAGAGGTAGATGTAGCCCTGGTGGAATGTGATCTTATTCCCTTGTTGGGTAGGTCTTCCATGGTGCTTGTAGCAGAAATGAATGCAATGGGCTATCCATTTGGAAATGGTTTGCTTTGAAATGGCCTTCCCCTCTGCCCCTGCAGCAAAGCCAACTAGCAGCTGTTCAGATTTTCTGAGAGACTTAGTCCTGTCCAAATAAAATCTAAGTTGTCAGTGAACATCCAGAGAGTGCAGTATTTGTTTCCCTTTGTTTTGTGGATTAGGGAAAAAAGTAGGCAAATGAATGGACTGATTTAGGGCCACAATAGACACCACCTTGGGCATAAAGGAAGGATTAGTCCTGAGGGAAACCCTGTCCTCATGTAAGATAATGAAGGGTTGTGCTGCCATGAGGGCCTGTAATTCAGACACTCTTCTTGCTGAAGTGATGGCTAGAAGGAAGGCTGTTTTCCAAGAAAGGAATTTCAACTCTGCTGTTGCAGCTGGCTCACAGAGGGGAAAAGTGAGCTTCTCCAATACAAAGTTAAGGTCCCAGGCTGGAGTGGGAGCTCTTAAATTCTTGGCTCCTCTAAGGAATTGCTTTAGCAAGGGGTGAGAGAAGAGGGGTGGCTCAGTATTATAATGTGCTGAAATGGCAGAGACATGAATTTTAATTGACAAGAAGGATAGGCCCTTGTGGAGCATTTCTGTTAAGTACTGTAGAATATGAGGTAAACTGGGCACCATTGTGCCCATCCCCTGGCCTGGCTCCAGGAACAGTATCTTTTCCACTTTTCAGCATAGGATTTTCTAGTATTAGGCCACTTTGCCTCCAGAATGACATCCAGCACCTGCTTAGTGAGGGATGCTAGAGGAGAGCTCAAGGAATTAGCCACGCTGCAAGGTTCAGGGTTTGAAGTTGAGGGTGCAGAATCTGGCCCACCTTCTGGGCCAGCAGGAAAGGGTCTGAGGCAGGTGCCATGGTTGCAGCAGTGTCATACTGTGCAAGAGGAGATACCAGTGCTGGCGTGACCAGTTTGGTGCAATCAGTATTGTCCTTGGCTTGTCCTGTTTGATCTTTAGTAGAACCTTCGAGAGGAGAGGCAGAGGGGGAAAGGCATAAACCAAGAGGCTTTCCCAGGGAAAGGACAGGGCATCTACTTTCCAAGCTTGACTGTGAGGAGTTCTTGTGCAGAATGTGTTCAATTGGTAGTTCTGAGGAAAGGCAAACAGGTCTATCTCTGGTGTCTCCCATTTGTTCCTCAAGAGGCTGAATATTTTGGGTTCTAGTTTCCATTCATCTGGGTCCATGAGATTTCTGCTTATGTCATCTGCCAGTGAATTTAGCTTGCCTGGCAGGAATTGAGCTTGTAGGTGTACTTGGTAGCCCAAGGCTGTATACCACAGAACCATGGCTAGTCTGCAGAGAGGGTACGAGTGGGTTCCCCCATGCTTGTTTATGTACCACATAACTGTGGTGTTGTCTGTCTTTACCAATAGTTGTCCTGGAAGAATACAGTCTTTGAAGGCTGTCAGAGCATTCTGTACAGCTAACATTTCTTTTTGATTGATATGCAGGTGCGGGTTCCATTTGCCCTGCCATGTGAGCCCCCATGCACAGTCTGATGCATCTGTTGTTAGGGTTTGGGTGGCAGGGGGTAGAGTGAAAGGGAGTCCCTTGTTGTGGTAGCAGGCCTCTGCCCACCAAAGGAACTCTGTCTTGATACAAGGAATGATAGAAATCATTGTTTCCAGGTCCTGAGAATGTTGACACCATAGGCTTTTTAGATACCATTGGAGTTTCCTTATATGCAGTCTTTCATATGGAATTAGTAGAATGCAAGAGGCCATGAACCCAGGGCTTGCTGTATTTTCCTTGCAGATAGCTGGGGTTTTGTAGCCAATAGTTTGACATAGGTTTTCAAATAAACTTGTTTCTCCGGAGTGAGGAATGCCACCTGGGAAGTTGTGTTCAAGCTTGCTCCCAGGAATACAATCTGTTGGCAGGGTACTAGGTGAGATTTCTTTTCGTTGATGGTGTACCCTAGTGAGGTTAGAAGTTTCTTTACGAATGCCAGATGTTGTAAAAGCAAGTCCTGGCTTTCTGCCTAAATCAGACAATTGTCCAAGCATGGGTAAATCTGAATATTTCTCTGCCTGCAAAATGCAATGGCTGGAGCTAGACACTTTGTGAATACCCTGGGCGCAGTAGATAAGCCAAAGGGAAGTGCAGAGAACTGATATTGCATGGAGCCTGCCCTGAAACGTAGGTATTTCCTGCAAGATTCCCTTATTGGGATGTGCAGGTAAGCTTCCTTTAAGTCTAGGGTAGCCAGCCAGGCATCCTTGGCTAACATAGGAAGAAGCTGTTGAAGAGTTAGCATTTTGAATTTTGGAACTACCAGAAAGGTGTTGAGAATAGAGAGGTCCAGGATAGGATGCCAGGAGTTGTCTTTTCTAGGTACCAGAAAAAGGCTTGAATAAAAACCTTGTCCCCTTTGTTCTGCTGGGACAGGATGAATAGCCCTGATACTGAGAACAGAGAGAACCTGATGATGGGCCTCCGCCCATTGATTTGGGGGGTAGGTCTGGCCAACCATTTGGGGCTGGTAGTGTGTGGACGTGGAATCTGTATCCTTGGAAGACTATGTTCAAAACCCATTTGTCCTGGTAATGAGTTCCCAGTTTTTTTTAAGCAGAGCAAGCTTTCCTCCTAAGGGAGCAGGTAGCTGAGCAGGGCTTGGAAGGGTTAAGGTTAAGTCATTGTGCCATTTTTCCATAGGGGGTGGCTTACTACTCCCTGCTTTGGAAGTGGGAGCCCCCCACTGCTTAGGTCTGTGCGTAGCCTGAGACTGTAGCCTAGGTGGTCTGCTGTTCCTGGTTTTGGACTGAGAAGGCCTGGAAGGGACTGGAAAAGACCAGTTCTTTGAAGGCCAATGCCTACTGAATCTGGGAGGCTGTACTTGTAGGAAATCTTTAACAGTTTGCATAGATTTAGCTTTTTCCTCCATCCTTTTGAGGACTTCTGCTTTGTTGCCAAAAAGGCGGTCTTGGTTTAAGGGAGCATCCAGTAATTTAGCTTTAACATGATCTAGCAAGTTTTGCTCCTTAAGCCAAGCGTGACTTCTAAGTACAGACCCAGTGACAGCAGCTCTGCAAGATGCTTCTAAAGCATCAAAAGCACATTGCAAAGTATGTTTACCAACTTGTTCTGCAGAATGCATTAAATCTTGCAATGCTTTGTGTTGAGCACAGCCAGGAATCAACATAATGTTCTGTTTAAGTAGTCCCATAATATGCTGCTGATACTTTAACATATGAAACTGGCAATTTAAAGCCCTAATGGCCAAAGTAGCACAAGTGTATACCTTCTTACCCCATCTGTCTAAGGCTCTAGAATCTATATCAGAAAGGGTAGGATTTTTGGCAGCAGTAACCTTAATGCCTTTTGGTCCTTGGGAAATGGTCTTTGGATCCGCAGAAGGATTCCTGAAGAGGAACTTGTGAGAGTCAGGTACTCTGTAGTACCTGTCAGGTTTTCTGGGAGCTGGAGGTAAAGTGTCTGGGGTAAGGCTAGATTCCAAGAAAGCATCATCTACAATGTCCAGAACAGGAGGGATAGCTAAAGGCCTGTGTTGAGGCAGGAGTAAGAATTCCCTAAGTCTCATTTTGGACTCAGAATAATCCTGGCTTTTCCAGCGGAAATGCTCCCTAAGAGTATGCAAGTTTTCACCGAAAGAAAGATCTTCTGGAGGGGAAGCAGAGGGAATGGAATCCCCTGCATCAGAATACTCATAAGTAGATAAAGGCAATTCCTGGTAATCAGAAGGAGCAGAAATATCAGAATCCTGATCAGAAGAATCAGAATGAAAATCTATTCTAGGGCTCTTAGAGGGGAAGGCTGGCTTCCCCTAATTAAGGTAATAAGGTCTTCAGACATTCTAAGCATTTGTTTTTGAGGCATACGGGCCTGAGCCTCGGTTTTCTAGGCGTAGTGTGAGATTTTGGCCTGGATGAAAATGATGGCGTCGGTTTAATATGAATGTCTGTAGGCCTGAATGCACCCTCAGAAGCCGGTGCCTGCACAGCGGCTCTGGACCCATCCAGGGTAGAGACATCCACAGGTTCCACAGTTGAAGAAGCATGTCACGGCATACTGGACTCTGAATGGGTCTCAGTAGAGGCCTGCGAACTTGAAGTAGCGGGTATCAGGGGCTGCGAAAGCGCCTCACTGAGTACCGGCAGACTGGCGACTAGCTTAATGGAAGCGAAGTTGGCAGTTTTGGACCTATGCGGTCTGTCTTTGTCTTTATCCTTATGGTTTTCAGAAGATCGGTAGTCGGATGGCTTAAAGTACAGTTTTGTACCTACCATAATACAGCTGCAGTCATAACAGATGGGTTCTCCTGCCGTCAGGCGTGTCCTCGGTCGGCCGAATTCCAAAGTCTAGGTCCAGCGTCGGTTGTAGTCGCTTCTTCCCAGACGTCAGTGCGACAGGGGTATAAAAGAACCAGCCAACGCCATTTTCTTCAGTTTTTCTTGCTCCAGATGTCAGGTGCCCCCAGAAGGACGGCAATACATACATTTATGTAATAAAGCAATGCAATATAATCAAAATACAGTAGTTGCAAGCAAATACACCATAAATGAATACCCCAATCAGGTTGTATGAGGAGGTGTTAGCCAACAGGCCTGTCCCAAGAAGGGAAGAAAGGAGGGAAACCAGGACTGCAGCTGTATTAGCACTCGAACATCTACATTTATGGTAGGTACAAAACTGTACTATGTTCATCGTGCATACAGCTGCAGTCATAACAGATGGGTAGAATCCCAAAGCTAAGAAAGGGGTGGTAGGCACTAGGTGGAACTAGTAGGAGCCAGGATGCCCTGCAAGACTGCAGTGGCAAAGCCTGCTCTAGTTTTGGAGTATAATGGTAGGTGGTAGTGCTTGGAGAAGGTATGCACAGAACTCCAAGTGGCTGCTTCCAAAATATCTTTGGTAGGAACTCCTCTGAGGAAAGCTGCAGAGGTAGCTGTGGCCCTTGTGGAGTGAGATCTGATGCCTGCAGGTACAGTTTTACCATGAAAAGAGTAACAAAAGCATATGCAGTGGGCTATCCATTTTGAGATTGTCTGTTTGGAAATTGGCTTCCCTTGAGCTCCTACCGCATAGGACACAAAGAGCTGTTCTGATTTTCTGAAAGGCTTTGTTCTGTCCAAATAATAACGCAGTTGTCTGTGGATGTCCAAGGAATGTAGTAGTCTCTCCCCTTTGTTTTGAGGATTAGGGTAAAAGGTAGGTAAATGGATAGCCTGATTCAAAGCTACCCTGGATACCACCTTTGGCATAAAGGACGGGTTGGTTCATAAGGAAACTCTGTCCTGATGGAAGATGATAAAAGGCTGCACAGCCATGAGGACTTGTAGTTCCGATACCCTGCGAGCTGAGGTGATAGCCAGAAGGAAAGCTGCTTTCCAGGACAAATATTGCAAATCTGTTGAGGCAGCTGGCTCAAAAGGAGGCAAGGTTAGCTTTTCTAGAATGAAATTGAGGTCCCAAGCAGGTATTGGTTGTTTCCTTGGGGGTTTTATATTCTTAGCCCCTCTGAGGAACTGTCTTAAGAGGGGGTGAGAGAATAAAGGTGGATCAGTGTTGTATTCTGCAGAAATGGCTGAGGCATGGATTTTGATGGAGGAGAATGAAAGTCCACTGCTTAGTAGCTCAGCTAGATACTGTAATATTTGAGGTAAATTCAGTTTTCCAGGATTCTGGACCTTTTTGTCATTCCAGGCACAAAACCGTTTCCATTTTGCGGAGTAAGCTTTTCTAGTAGATGGCATTCTGGCCTCCAAAATGACATCCTGCACCTCCTTGGAGAGTAGGGTCTGTTGTGATGTTAAGGAATCTTCCATGCGGCCAGATTGAGTGTTTTCAGCTGACTGTGAAGAGTTTTGAAGCTGTGCTGAGTCAGAAGAAGAGGCATTAGAGGTAGGGTCCATGGTGGGGAATGCGTCAGGCTCCTCAGGAGTGGGTACCAGTGCTGTCTTGGCCAGTCTGGAGCAATGAGAATCATCTTTGGTCTACCTGCTCTGGTTTTTAATAGAACTTTGGGCAGCAGAGGAAGAGGCGGAAAGGCATAAACTGTCATTGTTGTCCAACTGAAAGAGAGAGCGTCCACTCTCCAGGCCTGTGGATGAAAAGTCCTTCAGCAGAATTTTGTCAATTGGTGATTTTTGTGGGAGGCAAAGAGATCTATGTCTGGCCTTCCCCATGCTTGAATTATCTCTGTAAAAACTTGAGGGTGCAACTTCCATTCATGTGGATCTGTCATATTTCTGCTTAGGTTGTCTGCCAGTGTGTTTTCCTTGCCTGGCAAGTACTGTGCTTGAAGTTCGATTTGTAACTCCAGAGCCATGTTCCAAAGTGACATGGCCAGCCTGCATAGGGGGTATGAATGGGTTCCTCCCTGTTTGTTTATGTACCACATTACTGTGGTGTTGTCTGTCCTTATCAATAGTTGACCTGGATGCAGAATGTCTTTGAAAGCTATAATAGCATTTATTACTGCTAGCATTTCCTTTTGATTGATGTGAAGGTGCTTTTCTTTTTGGGACCACTTGCCCTGAATGCACCGATCTGTCATGTGCGCCCCCCAGGCGTAGTCCGAGGCGTCTGTTGTGATGACTTGATTTGCTTGAGGCTTGCAGAATAGGAGACCTGTGTTTGTTTGGCATGCTTGAGCCCACCACAGAAATTCCTTTTGAAGACATGGAATTAGTGGTATTATTGCTTCCAAACTGTGGCTGTTGAGACCATAGGTTTTTCAGGTACCACTGAAGTTTCCTCATATGCAGCTTTGCATATGGGATTAGTAGGATGCAAGATGCCATGAATACCAGAGCCTGCAGGATTTTCCTTGCAGTCAGCCTGGTGAAATTTGCTAGTTTTCTGAAGTATTGAGTTAGTTGCCCCTGTTTCTCTGGCGTGAGGTAGGCCATCTGGGTGTTTGTGTCCAAGTTGGCACCCAGTAAAATTATTTTCTGAGAGGGTATTAGCCTTGATTTATTTTTGTTGACTGTGTATCACAGAGAATTCAACAACATTATCACAAAAGCCAGATGTTTCAGAAGTATGTGCTTGCTGTCCGCTTGGATCAGGCAGTTGTCCAAATATGGGTATATTTGTATCCCTTGAAGTCTGCAGTAGGCAATTACTGATGCCAGGCATTTCGTGAATACTCTGGGCACAGTAGATAAGCCAAAGGGCAATGCAGAGAATTGATAATGGGTTGAACCTGCAAGAAATCTGAGGTATCTTCTGCAGTTTTGTCTGATTGGGACATGCAGGTATGCCTCCTTGAGGTCCAATGTTACCAGCCAAGACTCCTTGCCCAGCATGGGAAGAAGCTGCTGTAATGTGAGCATCTTGAATTTTGGTACGAGTAAAAGTGTGTTTAGGATGGAGAGGTCCAAAATAGGTCTCCAATCTTTTCACTTCCTTGGTACCAGGAATAGTCTGGAATAAAAACCTTGACCTTGTTCTTGAGTAGGTACCTCTTGAATAGCTTTCATGTCCATGAGATCTGAAATTTGTCTTTGTGCCTCTGCCCTTTGATTGTGTGGCAGGTTTGGCATGCCTCTCATTTTTGGAAGGGTGTGAAAATGGAATCTGTAGCCTCTGTTTATAATGTCCAGGATCCATTTGTCTTTTGTGACAATATGCCAATTTTTCGAAAATAATGCCAGTTTTCCACCTAAGGGTGCTGCCATTTGAGCCTTGCTTGGCATGCAAAGGGGAAAGTCATTGGGCTTGCTTTCTGAATGGCTGTGAACTATCCTCACCACCTCTTTGTGCAGGAGCTTGCCATTGTCTGCCTCTAAACGATTCTTGAGATTGCCCTCTGCCCCTCGGGCACCTGTATCTACCTCTTTGGGGTCTGTCCGTGGCTGGAAAGGACCAATTTTTGGAAGGCCAATTTCTACTGAAACGTGGAGGTTGTACCTGTAGAAAATCTTTCTCTGTTTGCATTGATTTAGCCTTTTCCTCCATTTTCTTTAATACCTCCTCAGCTTTAACACCAAATAATACATCCTTTTGTAGAGGTGCATCTAGTAATTTAGCTTTGACATGATCTGGTAAGGTTTGCTCCTTGAGCCAGGCATGTCTATGTATGACTGATTCTGTAACAGCAGCTCTACATGAGGCCTCTAGAGCATCAAAACCACATTGCAAGGTATGTTTACCCACTTGTTCTGCACTATGCATCAAATCCTGCAACTCCTTCAAGTCTGGTTGTTCAGGTTGTGACATTTTGCTTCTCAACTGTGATAACAGAAACTGTTGGTACTTTAACATATGGAACTGGCAGTTTAATGCCCTCATGGTTAAGGTGGCAGAGGTGTATACCTTTTTTCCCCACCTTTCTAAAGATCTGGAATCTCTCTCGGAAGGTAATGGATTTTTAGCAGTGGAGGCCTTAATTCCCTTGGGGCCCTGTGAGATAGTTTCTACACATCATTTAGTATGTCTAAGACAGGAGGTATAGCCAGAGGCCTGTGCTGAGGTAGCAAGAGAAAATCCCTAAGCCTTTTCTTGGAATCTGAGTACTCTTGGCTTTCCCAGTGGAAGTGTTCCCTTAAGGTATGCAAGGTTTCCCCAAATGAGTAATCCTCTGGGGGGGGGGGGGACAGAGGGAATGGACTCCTCTGCATCAGAATCTTCAAAAGGGGAGTAAGAATGTTCCTGTTCATCAGAGTGCTCTGAAATAATGGAGGCCTGGTCGGAGGAGGGGGATTCTTCCTCCACTCTGGGCCTTTAGTACGGGGGGGGGGTTGAGAACCCCTGATAAGAGTAATCAAATCCTCAGCCATTTTAAGCATCTGTTTTTTAGGCATGGGGCCTGGAGAAGGGCCCTGTGTAGCTTGTCTCTTAGAATGCATGGCTGCTTTAGACTTAGTGAAAGCCTTGATGGAAAAAGAAGAGGAAGGCCTGAAGACACCTTGAGAAGAGGCAGACCTGTCTACATTTTGAGTTTCACCACCAAGAGTGGCTTCGGTATCTGTAGTCGGGGTGTGGGCCGAGGAGCCTGCGACCTCAGGCACAGAAGACACCGCCAATGAAGTGTCATCGGTAGGCAGGGGCTGCGTAGGCGCCTCGCTGAGAACCGGACCACCTGTAGTCGGCTTTGGCATGGTGTCGGTAGAGGCCGCGGACCTCGTGTGTTGGTCCTTATCTTTGCGTTTTTTAGACAAAACTGGAGTGGAAGTATCCGATGACATAATATAGTTAAATTTGTTTGCCAAAATAGTGCTGGGCGAACTCCGCCCGATGTTTAATAGTGCGTTTGTTGAATGTAGCACAAAAACGACAGACCGAGACGTCGTGGTCTGGGCCTAAGCAAGGAATGCAGAGGGAATGAAAATCCTTATGCGGTATTTGCTTCCCACATGAAATACAATTATTAACTTTGTCTGACATCGGTCTGAGGCAAGAAAAGTTTCCCCAATGGGGTACTTAGCTTTCAAGAAGACTTTGGTTGCAAAATTTTCTTAATTTCAGGAGCTGGCGGACCGGCACTTGTGAACTGCTTCAGCTTCGGGCACCGCGCAGCAAGAAAGACTGGAGAAAATGGCGTTGGCTGGTTCTTTTATACCCCTGTCGCACTGACATCAGGGAAGAAGCGACGACAACCGACGCCGGACCTAGACTTTGGAATTCGGCCGACCGAGGACACGCCTGACGGCAGGAGAACCCATCTGTTATGACTGCAGCTGTATGCACGATGAACATCAAAGCCATTTTGGAGTACACAGATACAGTACGAAAGTAACTGGCTACAAAAATAGCCCGACGATGAATAGTTTGGGCGTTGAACAAGGCACAAAACAGACAGCGAGATACGTCGTGGTCTGGTCCTAAACAGGGGATGCAGTAAGAATGAAAATCTCTACGAAGTATTTGCTTTCCACAGGTAAGACAATTGTTAACTTTTACTGACATCGGTTAGAGCAAGAAAAAGGGTCCCCAACGGGGTACATTTTTTTGAAGACTTCGGGTCTGAAACTCGAAAACGAAAATTTCAGTTGACTGCTAACCGGCACTTGTGAACTGCTTCTGCTTCGGGTACCGCATGGCAACAAAGAAAGGCTGCTGTTATGGCTTCGGCTGCATGTTTTATACCCCTGACGACCTGACGTCATGGAAGAAGAGACAGCATCCGACGCAGAAATCTGAAGATTCTGGTATTCAGGCCGGCTGAGGGCTACCTGCAGGCAGATAACCCAAATGTGATGTCTGCAACAGT
Organism: Protopterus annectens; assembly: GCF_019279795.1. Taxonomy (NCBI): domain Eukaryota; kingdom Metazoa; phylum Chordata; order Ceratodontiformes; family Protopteridae; genus Protopterus; species Protopterus annectens. The sequence continues at coordinate 119,305,673 of NC_056725.1, forward strand.
AAAACATGAAGAACATCTTAAAAATCTTGGATTTTATCTCAGCAATTATTAATAGCTAACCCAAAAACACCATGCATATCTGTTACAAAATTCTCAGGAATGATTTTAGCAAAATAGATATTTCTTTTTGGAGTTATTCAAGTGACGTTAACAGAAAAGTATTCTCAGAAAAAGATAAAAAAAACTTTGTTTACAGTTGGTGAAGGAATCCACATCTTCCCTGTTTTTGCTTGTATACACATGGAAATTTTTACATAGATGTTTTTTCACCTCACATAGACTAGCAATAATGTACAAGAAAGATGAAATGAAATGCTGCAGTTGTGGACACCCTGATGCTGACTAGATACATATGGTTGTTAACTACAAAATAATTTCCTCATTTTGGTTAGACTTTAAATATCTTTGTAAAGCTCTATGGAATGACAACTGCATAATTTCTGACTCCCTTATCCTTTTCAAAGTTCCTGTTCCTGAAGTCATTCATAAAAAACAAACATTTTTACTGTGGCCTATCCTATTCTATAGCAAGGAAAATTGTTACTAAAAATTGGAAATCCCAGCCTATTCCTGGCTTTAAAGCTGAGTTTATTCATATAGTGAAATACATTTGTAAAAATGAGATTGCTACTATAAAAGCAAGGACTAATAACACAACTCATCATTTAATTGCCTGAACAAAATGTCTAATCTGTTAGAGAAATATTAAGTGTTCTCCTATGTATATTGCTTTTTTAGTTGTTATGGACATTGTATATAGTTTTTTTTTTCTTGTTACTATACTGTTAAGTTATTATGTTATAAAATGAATAAAAACATTTTGGAAAAAAAATAAGAATGTCAGAGTGGAAGACAAAGTAGCTCTAATTACACAGAATGTCAAGGAGAAATTATTACAGTGGCTCGTCACATAAGCAGGAGAGCAGAAATGACTTGGTAAAGCAGATTTGGGAAAGACAGGAAGAGGACAAGAGGCGATGTGAATGTCAAGCTAAAAGAAAGATTGATTGTATGAAAGAAGATCTGTGAACATGACAGTTTAAGAAAGTAGAAGAGTGGCTCTGAACTGAGAGAGGTTTCAACAATTTGCAGTAAACCCCAAACCCATGTTAAAGAAAAGGGTTGACAGTGAATACATAAACTTCATGGAATGCAACTATAAACACATGCAATATCACAGAGCCACGGACTTAAACTAAAAGCAAAAAAATGCAATTATCATCCCCCTCAGCAAAGGATTCATCATCATCCCCTTCGGCAAAAGAGAAACCCCTGCTAACTACAACATTAATAATATCCCCCCCCAAGTTCAAACCCAGTGGCGAGAGATTTAGGAATGCAAGTTGACAGCAGCCTTAATTTTGATCATCAGGCGTCCGCATTAGTAAAGAAGGCCATCTACATTGCATACCTCATAAGCAAGGGTATAGCATCCAAAGCTGAGGAGGCTATAACTCGCCTGTACTTGGCTCTCATCAGAGCAATAATAGAGAACGATGCTCCCTTCTGTATGTACCTCACCAAACATATGCAGCAACTGGACGGCCCTCAGAGGTTTCTCACCAAGAAAATTCAAGGCCTACAACACAAGACCTACACAGACAGGCTGAAAGTCCTATCACTTTACTCTGTATCGTATAGACTGAGGAGAGGCAACTTGTGTCTGGCCTACAAAGCAGTCTCAGACCCTGTCTTGATGAAGCTGTTGCACATCTGAAAATCCAATGGGACAAAATTCACTCACTCTAGGGATTTTAACCTAGAGAGCAATATTAACAGGACATGCCAGAGAGACAGACAGGTCTCCCAGAGGTTGCCACTTCCCTGGAACAAACTCCCAATTCATGTAAAATAGAGCTCCTCAATTAGCCTATTTAAGCATAACCTGGACAATTGGCTGGAAAACCTTAAATTTACACCAGGGGTTTTCACCTATGTCCCTCTTAGGCAGGAGCAGTTTGCGCATGAATCGAAGATCAGCACTAACAGACTATATATCTTGGTCCATACGGGAACAATGGTATAACATGACTACGCTTGGAGAGGCCTTAGTGCCAACAGCCTAGTAACCTCCTAAGATCCTATGATCCTACAAAAACTATTTATATTTTACCACTTATTTTTTGTCATTTGTCAACTCTGGTTGGAATTCAGAAAATTTTGCTGCATCACGGTAAGCAAAAGTTTGTGATGAACATCCATGTCAGGGTGTTTGTGATTCAGGAAAAACAAACACTGTGATGTGGGGAAGATGAAGAATCATGGCTGGCTACGGTATGTACTAAAGGCCATATAAACACATAGTAATGATCATCATTATTAGAATGAGCCTTTCTGTGTCCAAGAATGAGGCAAAACAAGATGGTTGAGTGCTTCAGAAACTTATAAATGCCATGTAACTATATTAGGGTTGTCACCACATTAGTAAAACTATATGTGCACGACAGTGTTATTGCCACTAAGTCCAATAGCGCACATTGACCCTTGAGGTACTGGGTTATCTGACCGCGCAACTTTCATGGATTCTGAGCCATTCTAGAGGCACACATGTATAAAGCCCTGACTGCAGCCCTCGACTCTGGACCAGTTGACCCCAGTGTGATTAGTGGATTGAGCATGTAATGGAGTTGAAGAGTGAGATGGGTGATCCCATCCTTAGGGGAGGGTGCTCAATGATGATCCTCCCTAACAGGAAGTGTGGTCCAAAGAGATGAACTGTCCTCAGACATATGTTGAGTACAGAGGACGACAAGCAGGGAAAGTATGTAGGTCATATAAAAATAAATGGCTAGCAGATGGACAGCAGATCCTCAGGATTCCATTATATTTCTCATTGGCCCTGGTTTAAACTTGGGCATCAGACTGGGAGGTGAATTGGAGCGTTGGGAGACTCAAAGGATATAGGCACTGAGACAGCTATCAGAATGACAGTAAAGGAGGATGGAAAAAACATTTCATGGACTCTGCAACACCAACATAGTGGATTGGTACTGTGTATACAGGGACATCACCAAAGATATTGTGGACATGTGCCAGCCTTGTCTGTAGCACCATGGCAGTCATAGGGTATCTATCCTAGATGATATTAAGGTATGTATTGCTTAGAAACACAACTAGTTTAACCAGGGTTGGTACTAACTATGAACCAATGCCCATCCCCTCAGCTATTTAAGTGAGGAGCAAAACAAAAAAAAAAACACTTCACAGTAATAAACCAATTGTTACAGTTAGGTATACATCCCCAGCCATTGCATGCAAAAAAAAAAAAAAAAAAAAAAAAAAGATTCCTTCTACTGGCACACCAACAAAATGCATGACATGCCCCACCTCCTTCCTGTCCCAGCCAGTCAGGTCTGTTAGTGTGCCCTGTCGCCTATCCTCTTTCAACATATTTTATTTAAAAAAAAAAAAAACAAATAAATAAATAATTTCTTCTTTTAAACTGTAGCAAACTGCTGATCTGAAGTAGCTAACTTCATTTGATCAGCAACCTGTGGGTATCGGATCCGATTAGGATCCGAGCCGGCAGCTTTCCTAGCCAAAGATCTGAGCTCCAAGCTCCTCCCCTACCCATAATGCCCTGCCACCTCCCTTTAACCCTCAGATCTCATTTGACGTGGCTTCTTTAAGCATCTTAGAACGAGCTCCTAGCGTGGGTGTTGTGAGCTTAAGGCTTTTTTACACTTTTTTCTGTCAAAAAATTTCTAAAACTTTGTGTGTGTGGTTCCCTTCTCTCCCTTAGAATTTTTGGGTAGTTTAAAGCTTATTAGTTTAGTTAAAGTTTATTCCCCTCCCCCCTGTCTGTGTGTGTAAGTGTGTGCGTGTGGGCCTGTCCTTTTCCTTTTCTATAAAAATGTCTGAAGGCCCAAAAGCTGTATTTTCTACATGCTCCGAGTGTGTCCATAAGCTGTCCCCAGCGGATGGCCACACTTGGTGCGTTATTTGCCTGGGTGTTGACCACCTTTCTTCAGGCTGCACTATTTGTGCAGCCTTCAACTCCAGGGCTTTGAGGGATAGGAGGACGAAGCTAATCCTTGTGGGCCTTTTGCACACTGATTCCACTTCGTCCTCCTCCTCCTCTGTGGCGCCAGCCGCAGCTGCGGCTGCTCCACCTACCGCCTCCTATCCCCTGGCCGGGACTCAACCTCCCTCTTTGGTCCAGGAGGAAAGGGACGGCAGAAAGAAAGATAGGAAGGACAAGGAGCGGGAGAAAGATAGGCACTGTAGCCTCAAGAGGCGGCCCGAGTCAGCTCCATCGGCCCCGCCGAGCAGCTTGCCTCTCCCCTTAAGGTCTCCGGGTCTTCCCCCTCCCGGCTTTGTTCTCCACATTTCTCCCTGGAGCCAGAGGAGGAGACCTGGTCACCTTCGAGGTCGTCTAGGTGGCCTTCCCGACTGGCCTCGGCGGCTTCATCTAGGTCAACCAGGAGTCTATCCGATGCAGACATGGACTGGATGATGCGTCAATTTCTTCAGGCCCAGCTGCAGATGGGAGTGCTCTTGCCCCCCCCCCCTCTGGGGGGGAGCTCGACCCCTTTTTTCACCCCCATTGCTCCTTCTCCGACCCGCTATCGGGGTTCGGAGCTGTCGGATCAGACTAGCTTCGGAGCCGGGGTGGTGTCTGCACCGGCAGTGTTTCCTACTTCGGCGCCGACTGTACCCTCGAGTCTGTCTGATCCATTTTCAGATCCGAGCTCTCGGGGCCGTGAGTTGAGTGTCGGATCCGGAGGGGGTCAGTGGGCCTTCGGCTCCATTGAGGTCGGAGCGCACTACTCTTTCGGATCCGATCGGGTCATCTCCGGCTCCAATCTGCACACCGGATCAAAGGGGACTGGTTTCGATCCTAGGGAGAGCAGTTCACCCTCGGCATTCGACGTCGTGGAGAGGGTCCTTTCAAGGGATTCGAGGCCCCAGGCTCTTGCTACGGATCCACCCGCCATTCCCTCTCAGATGGGCCTGTCTTCCATCATCTGGCCACAGGGACAGCCTGCGTCTACGTCCCAGATGGTTCCTGTAGAGGAACAGGACATTGTTGGTGAGCCCTCTTCGGACAGTCCCCCCGAGGAGGTCCCTCAAAAACGAAAGTGCAAGAGAAGGCACTTGGACTCACCAGAGTCCCTCACAGAAGACATGGACTTAGAGGAAGGGGAAGGTTCCCCAAGGTCACCCCGAAGATGTCTCCTTTGGAGACATTATGGAAATGTTGTGCATTGGGGGGGGGGGGCCTGCCCAAAAACCTTCCTCGGATGAGTCTGTGTTTCTGGAGGTGTTTGACGCAGGCACATCTACCTCTTGGGTGTCCCCTCCCGCCAATCCCCTGGTGGACCTCATAACTACCAGGGCATGGAAGGAGCCGGACACTGTCGAGCCAATACCCAAGAGACCGGACAGGATCCTCAGCCCTCCCACGGACAGGACAGTTTGGACCAGTGGATGCCATGGTGGTGGCGGCTGCCACTAAAAAGGAATTAGCACAGGAGAGTTCCTCGGTACATCCTCCAGACAGCGGATGTTCGCTTCAGCTTCCTTCTCTAAGGTCACTGAACTATATGGCACATGTAATTCGGCTCCAGCGGGACCTAATCAAAGAGTACGCTGGATCACCCCCAGAGTCCATGACGGCTGAGGACAAACGGACCTTCCCGGCTCGAATGGCCACTCAAGTCGATTACTAACACATCTATGCGGCTTCTCTCCCATGCCACGGAGGAGCGGCTAGAGCCAGCGGAACAGGCGTTGCCTTATGTCGGCAGGTCTCTGCGACTTTGCGGAATCCTTCAAGGTGTCCTTCGCAAACGTCCCTTTTGACGGTTCTATGCTTTTCAGAAAAAACGTCCGCAATACGCTTCTCCGGAGCGAGAAAGATGGGAAGACATTGTCTGCCACCGGGATCCGCTTCTCAGCTCCTCAGAGGTCCTACTCCAGGAGCCAAAGAGAACAAAAGAAGATGTGGTTCCGGAAAGCTCAACAATCCCGTTTCGCTCCAGATCCTTCGTCCTTCAAAGGCAGAGGAGGACAGGGTGGATGCTGGCCCAGAGGCAGAGGGGGGCCGAAGAATTTCGGGTCGAGTGAGCCCTTTTCCGATCGACCCGTGCAGCAACCCTAAGGGGTTGCCCAACTGCTCCTCTCTGGAGGCAGTCGGGGGTGCTTCTCGGAGCACCTAGCACATTGGGAGTCCATTACAACAGATCGCTGGGTGCTCCGAATCATATCCAGAGGCTAGTCAATTCCATTCCTAACTTCTCCTCCCCGATGTCCCACCCAATCAGAGGGAGGTAGCAGCCTTCGAAATAAGAGAGCTGATAAGAAAAAGAGCCATCCAGCACGTCCTCCTCGGGCAATCCAGATCAGGCTTTTACTCCAGGTTCTTTTTGGTGCCAAAAAAGACGAGGGACTTGCGGCAGATTCTCGACCTGTCCACACTGAACCTGTCAGTCGCCAAAGAAAAGTTCCGGATGGTCACCATTCAATCCATTCTCCCACTTTTACAGGAGAATGACTGGATGTGCTCGATAGACCTCAAGGATGCGTACTACCACATTCTAATGGACAGGTGATCCAGGAGGTTTTTCCGCTTTCGACTGGGAGCCAGCTATTATCAGTTCAGGGTCCTACCCTTCAGTCTCACCATAGCCCCCTGGGTGTTCACCAAGGTCATGACAGTTGTAGCGGCCCACCTGAGGCTTCTGGGAATACAGGTCTTTCCTTACCTGGAAGACTGGTTCCTAACCGCCCCCACCAAGCATCTACTATGTTCAGGCAGGGACTACTTCTTACATCTAGCCCGCCATCTAGGGATCACGATCAACCACAAGAAATCCTCCCTTCAGCCTACTCAGATCTTGGATTTCATAGGGGCCAGGATAGACACTACACAATCCAAAGTCTTTCTGACAGCGGACAGACTCCGCAATCTAAACCTTCACATTTTGGCTCTTCTGCAATCATCAGCCCCTCCAGCGGAATTAGTCCTGAGGGCCCTGGGGTCCATGGCAGCGGCCATCAATCTGTCACCTATCGCTCGTCTGAAGATGAGAATCCTTCAATGGACCTTACAGGTCCAGTGGTCCATCCTACGTCACCCCCTGTCTACACCTATTCCCCTCAGCAGGGTTTGCAGGGAGTCTCTATTTTGGTGGCTCCATTCCAGGGACCTCTGGGAAGGGCGCCCCTTCTCCATGTCCCCACCCCAAGTCACAGTGACCACGGACGCATCTCTCCTCGGGTGGGGGGGGGCATTGCATGGACAGATCCGTCCAAGGCACGTGGACTCACACAGAGACCTCTTTGCATATCAATGTCCTGGAGATGAGGGCGGTGCTTCTAGCATTGCAGGCTCTCCATTCCCTTCTTCCTCCAGGGACTATTGCAATTCAAACAGACAACATGTCAGTAGTCTGGTACATCAACAAACAGGGGGGAACCAGATCTTACATACTTTGCTGAGAGGCCATGAGAGTGGGGAAATGGGCGATATCCACCAACCGCTTTCTCATAGCAATGCACATACTGGGTCGGTCAAACATTCTAGCAGACAGGTTGAGTCGAACTATCCTCTCACCTTACGAGTGGTCTCTGAACCCAGTAGTAGCGGAACAGATCTTCCTCAGATGGGGTCAACCTTGCTGCAATCTGTTCGCGTCACCTTCGAGCACAAAGTGCAGCGAGTTCTTCGCTCTAATTCCCCCACCAGGGGAAGTCCCCAGAGATGCTCTGGTTCATGCTTGGCCATCCAGTCTTCTTTATGCTTATCCTCCTCTTCCGTTGATGACAAAATTCTTGCAGAAAGCTCGTCGGTTGGGGAGCAGAGTTATCCTCATAGACCCATTCTGGCCTCGCTAAACCTGGTTCCCATGCCTACGGTCTCATTTAATACATCCTCCCTGGATCTTAGATCCCATTCCGGATTTGATTTCTCATCCCTTGGGATTAAAGACCCCCGACCTGGACAACCTCAAGCTCTCGGCTTGGTTGATCCAGTTCCATTAATGGCTAGGACTCCTGGTATCTCATCCTCAGTTAAGGCCATCCTGGTGGCCGCTCATAAGCCTTCTACCAGGAAAATCTGCAGGAGTAAATGGAAGCATTTCTCTATCTGGGCGGATCATAAGAATTTGGATCCTTTTATGGCTCCTATCCCAGTAGTCCTCGATTTTCTATCCCATATTTTTCATCAAGGGGCTAGTTCTTCTACTGTTAAAGTTCAATTGGCAGCTATTTCCCACTTCCATGTTGGAAACAGTTTTGGGCCCCTAGCTTCCTCTAAAATTTGCAAGACATTCCTGAAAGGAACTTTCTGTTAAGACCCCCTGTTAAAGATGCAGTTCCTCCATGGGATTTAACCCTAGTTCTTCAGGCTCTGACTGGTCCCCCCTTTGAGCCTGTAGCCTCAGTCAACGAAGTATGTATCTTGGAAAACTGCCTTCCTGATTGCCATTACCTCAGCTAGGAGGATATCAGAGCTTCACGCTCTTTGCAGTAAGCCTCCATACATCATCTTTCATAAAGACAGGGTTTCCCTCAGGACTAATCCCTCCTTTCTGCCTAAAGTGGCTTCAGAAGCCAACATCAACCAGTCCATCAATCTACCTGTCTTCTTTCCTAATTATCAGAACAAAGGAGAGTATAGACTTCATTGTCTGGATGTACATAGACAGTTGCGATTTTACTGTTGAATTTCGAAAAATCAGATCAACTCTTTGTTTCATTTGCTAAGTCCTGTCTGGGTAAGCCAGTGACTAAAGTAACCTTAGCTAGATGGATTTCCCAATGCATCCTTCTCGCATACAGAAGCTCTGGTCGACCTGTGCCTCTGAGGGTTCGAGCTCATTCTACCCGTTCTGTGGCTACTTCTGCTGCCTTCTGGTTGAGGGTTTCTTTGGATGACATTTGTTCAGCAGCTACTTGGTCTTCCTCTCATACTTTTATTACACATTATAAATTGGATCTAATATCCAGAGGACGCGCATCTTTTGGCTCTATAGTGCTCCAGAATATCCTTCCATGAGGACCTCCCAAGTTGTTGGTAGCTGGGGACTCTGTCCCACAGGTTGCTGATCAAATGAAGTTAACTACTTCAGATAAAGAAGTTATGTACTCACCATAATGTTCCATCTGAGTAGGTAACTTCATTTGTCAGCAACCAACCCTCCCTCCATCCCCCGGACCTTTAGTTCATTCTTGAAAGATCATGATACGTCACTTTCCAGATGACATCAGGTGGAATGTTCAAGTAGTTTTTCCTTGTGTTATAGTAATGTTCTATGATACTATGGCAAACTCGATCTGAGGGTTAGAGGGAGGTGGCAGGGCATTATGGGTAGGGCGGAGGAGCTTGGAGCTCGGATCTTTGGCTAGGAAAGCTGCCGGCTCGGATCCGATACCCAAAGTTACCTACTCAGATGGAACGTTATGGTGAGTACATAACTTCTTTTTACAGTTTATACGTTGCCTGCACAGACCACTACAGCACTCATATTTTAGCTTTAAATAATTCTTCTTTTTAAACTGTAGCACACTGCTTGCTACCAGTGCTACAGTTTACACCCTGTCTGTACAGAGCACTATAGTGTTAATATTTTAGTTAAAAATAAATAAATAAATAAATAATCTTGTATTATAAATAACCTAGAGGTTCAATGGATAGGATTAAGACTATAAACGGGTAATGATATCCATCCTGTATCTTTGGTTTTGGTTCCCTCTGTCTCCATTTGTACATTATTTCCCCCACCGACACAAATGTTCTCAAGGAAGGCTGACAGAAACAACTGAACTAAGTGCCAAGAAATGGATAATAGTATCCTTCGGAGAGTCATCCACCCTTGGCAACGCTCATATTGGGAATACAACCTTAAGAACCGACCTAGTAATCAGGGACTTGGAAACACACAGACAGTAATCTAGCCTTTGACCATCATGTGTCTGCAGTAGAGAGGAAATCATTCTACGTTGTGAAACTTATAAGCAACGGTATGGTATCTAGGTCCAAGGAAGTCATGGTTTCACTGTATTCGGTTTTCATCAGACCTATCGAGTACAATGCCCCTTTGGTATTTACCTAATGAGGCATATCCAACAATTGGAACGTCCACAGAGGCTCCTTACTAAAAGGATACAGGGCATAAGTAACATGTCCTATGCAGACAGCCTCAAGGTCCTATATCTATAGTCGGTCTACAACAGACTGTTGAGGGGAAATCTATGCCTGGCATGCAAGACACTGTCAGAACCCATGCTGATGGACCTCCTGCATATCTGCAAAATAAATAGCAGCAGAATTACCCATTTCAAAGACTTAAACCTTACCTGTGATGCAGATAGACCTGCTGCTGGAGAGACAGGCATGTGTCCTGGAGACTGCTCCTTCTCTGGAACCATCCATGTGAAGCAGAGTTCCTCCCTAACCAAATTCAAGTGTAACTTGGGCAATTGGATGGGAAACAAGAAATTCACCTCTGGTTTGGCACCTATGTCTCTAATGGATACAGGCAACCTGAAAATTGTTCATCTCCCAGGCCCCTGCTTGTAAATATGTTTCATCTCCCAAGCCCCTACTTACATTTATCAGAAGTACCAAAATCTCCCAAGCTCCTGCTTACATTTATCAGGAGTACCAGAACCTTTTAGAAAATTGAGAGGCAAGGCTAGTCTTAAAAAGCCCTTGTGGTCATTAGTCTAGTAAACACCTATGAACAAAATGCTAACCTTATACTACGGATGCGGATACACTGAACTAATAACACATACGTAGATAGTTGCAAGTCTGTAGCCATGTTGCTGCCACTACTATGAGTACACAGACTTAGTGACACACTTACAGTCACATTATGCCATTAGTCTATAGTCATACTAACGTATACTACTAGAACACAGACCTACTGACACATTTGTAAACTGCTCTAAATCAGCAGCGGATAGATGAAAAAAATGTCATTCTACCTCTTGTTACTGATGCACTGATGTCTGCTTTCTTTGATCCTATCTGCTTTCCAGACACTGATATCTGAAGCTATCAGCATGCCCTTTGTTTTCTTAGTCCCAGTCTTATGAATAACACAATGTTACAGGTGCAATACATTTAGGTTTAAATGTAGAAGTGGTATCATACTATTGTTTTCTCTCACTGTTTGTGAAATACTTTTTTCCTATGTTACATCAGAAGCCATCTAAATACGTGTCCCTTTTCCATCCTTGTTATTTGCCAAATAGATTTAAATTGCATTGTAAATATTTTTCATTCCTTTTCCATATATACTAATTTCTTGTGGACCTTCTCTCCCCAGGTTTCCAATGAAAACAGGCCACAACTCAGATGGACATCTCGGTTATCCAAACATAAGGTAAATGTTTCTATTTAACTCTTTCTCAGCCACAGGTCATTTTCAGCATATGACATCCAGCCAGTTAATTTAGCAGTTTGCACAGGATCACTGCCAGTGATAGATATGATCCGAGCTCCAATATAGTGACTTCAGATCTGAGCATTCATTTGCTCCTCTCTTCTATGCATCTGCTTTGGTCAAGGTATCCCAGCCCACTTAGCAACTTTGAATGCCTTCAGTCTATCCCACCTTGGGAAATGCCAAAGCAGGCATATTTTCTAACTGACATTTACCATCTTGACTGTGTCTACTATGCTCATACTATATGGCTTAGTCTGATACTGCCACCACTACCACAGCATATTCCACTGATACCACTACCACCACAACATATTCCACTGATACCACCACAGCATATTCCACTGATACTACCAGCACCACCACCACAGTGTATTCCACTGATACCACCACCAATACCACCACCATCACAGTGTATTCCACTGATACCACCATCACTACAGTGTATTCCCTATTTTCCAAAAGGTCTGATATTTTGGTTCTTCTTCCTTTAGGCATCTCTTTTAAGGCTTATCCCAAAATATACTGGAGTTAATCCAATTACACAGAAGGGTTAACGGGCTTTGGTTAACCAAGTGGCTGATCTACTAGCAGGTGCAGGCCAGCTGTGTTAAGTCTTCTATGTGCAGTTTCTATGTGTGTAACACTGTTAGTAAAAGGACAGCTATATATCATATAGATGGCTGACAGTAGAAGAGTGTATTGTATGGTGCAGGTGATCAGTAACATTCTACAATACAATAGGGCTAATATGGTTGCGGGAGTGAATATGGTATTTAATATGAAGGATACTCTCTGGCATGCTGTCTACTTTGCAAATTAAGTACCCAAAACCCTAGTGTTACATAACTGTTGTCAAAGGCATGCCCTGGCCAGACAGCACATAGGATAAGACTTGTAGACAGATTGGATACTCGGATTAGTATTGCAAAGTACTGCTGCTGTTTTCTCTTCAACCACAAATTATATAGCAAATGTATGCATTACCTAAGCTTGACAGTATAAGTGTGTCAACTACCTTGAGACTCCAAGTTAGATTTCCTTAGAACATTCTTGTGTCCAAATGACCCTTGCAGCTAGGACACTAGCCTAAATGCAGTCCTTTATAATGAATGCAGCTGGTAGTGTTAACCAGAACATTGCCTACCCTCAGTCAATGTCATTCCTTTTTACAGAACAGCAAACGAGTCTTAACATACATGATTGGTAATTATCTACATACACATGTCAAGTGACATGACATTAATAAATGTACTTCTACCAATTTTTTTGCACTCATTTTCACTGCTGCAATGTTTTGTTTGAACAAGTGTTCATAAGTACCATCTACCACCTAAGATGCATAAAAGCAATGTAAAGCAATCAGGTGTTTAAGTAAAGCTAGAAAGATATACTCTGTTATGAGCCAGACTATATACAACATTATAAAGATCTTATCTTATTGGTTTCATTATTAAGGCAGAGTTTCAACAGATAACACAGCAGAAGTCCAGCAAGGGGGTGTTGTTACACGTATTACATATAAATAAGCTACTGTCTGGATTTTCAACATCACATGACACTTTGAGACATTGTCTATATTCCTTTCATCCCCTTCCATATATCTACTTCTGTAGTTTGGTATACTACATTACAGCCTGATTGCTGAAAAGTCTCACCATGTGTAATATGTATGGGGCTGCATATACTGCTGCACTGCTCCTTCAGGAGTTATCAACATGGCTTGAAGTCAAAGAGAGATAAATAGCACTTATTACTTGAAATAAACTGCATTTTTGCTTATTTACATGTCTATTGAGCCTAACAGGTTGGTCTGAAGACCCTTTTCAGCCATTTACTGAGCCAAAAGATGACAGAAATCTGACTCTGATGTGACTGATACAACTGCAATCACACAAACAGAGAGCATTTCCTAAACCAACCACTTTTCGAAAAACAGACAAATCACTACAAAAAGCATTTGGGGAGGCATTCCCTCCCCCTAGAAAATGCTCCCCTATACCCCTGTTACTTGCATATGAAAACTCTGATTGTTTTAGCTCAGAATAAACAGAAATGCCAAAGATACTTCAATCTCTTTTTTAAATATCAGACACAGGACTCTCACATTGATGATTGCATAAAAGTGTCTGTTACCAATTTTTCACAATTACGCCTGGCATCTGATGAGTAAATGTATTAATAAATATTTACAGAAAGAGTTGACAGACATATGAAAAAGACAACTGTATTACTAGACTTGTATAACAGCATAAATACTACTACTACCAGACTAGCTGCTGTATTATGGGAGCAAAACAGAGCTGCTAGATGGAGCCACACATACTCTGCAGGTTAGTAATGTCAGACATATCCAGCATTACAATGTCCTCAGATGCAGCAACAACGAAGGCATTCACAAACACAGATGCTAGTAACAGCACCGATAGTAACATCCCATTAACTGGTGACTTGTTAGCATTTTCTGAGCAGAAACATGGGGTGACTGGGAAACTTAGCAGTTCCACTCTTCTCCTCCAACCTACTGTCTTACATATTTTTTGGGTTGGGTTGTCATCAACAACATTTTTCTGCTAACATATGCAGATGCCAAGAGTTTCATTGTAAAGCATGCCTGCTAACTGAGAAATAAATGTAGTCCCTGCAAACTTGCACCCACCACTTATTCTGTTAATCTCACCCCCCCAGAAATATGTACTCCTTTATAATGTCATATAAAATGTGAATCTTTGTTGAGGTTTGCCTTATAATACATACATATTGTTTTATCATATACTATTCATCTCTCAGCAAGCTATACAAAGTGTTAAAACATCCCTTGATAAAATCAACACCTGGGGATAGAGAGATGAAAAGTATACAACAAAAACAAGGGACTGAAGGCACTGGAATATGAGTGAGAAAGGAGGGTTAAACTCACAGTCATCTTAATACACGCATGTTGCACTCCAGCACAACCCACAACCTAACAAGATGCCAGACACCAGGATGCTACAGCTGGATGACGAGTATAGCTGCAGCCATTTTAAATGAACTGATGGAATAAGAAAATCAAAGACTTCGCAGTTTCACATGAAGGCATTTGCTGTTTTTAAATGCTTGCTTACCAGCTAGCTTCTTTCTTATAGATCTGGGACAAATATTCCAGAACAGGCATTACCTACTATTGACACTTTTCAGTCACATGAAGTTGTTATGATTTACATCCAAGACATATCTGGACCAAAACATAGCTGCTATATTATGGGATTAAGAGGTGTGGTATGGCAAACACAAAATAAACATTTTACATTTTTATGCAGTCAGATGCACCCAAAAGAGATGCAGGAATCCTGCAGAAATGCATTAATGTATTTTAGCTAACTTAGTGTACAAGTCATCCAAACATATGTCAATATATGGAGGTTCTTAGCCAGTGAAGCTAAGGGATTTCTACTGGGTAATAAAACACATCAGGGTATGATTTGTAATAGATAACATCAAAGATCTGGCATGACAACCAAAAGGTAAAGCTAAAAATCTTCATATGTAAATCTCTGTGGCTATTTCAATGTTTTTATCTGACTGAAAGAAAAAATACAGTTGTGTAAAATCTTACCATAACAGTAGATGTCCTTCTCTTCACTGTTGCAGTGCTTCTAACAGAAGGGATCTCATGCCAAGGATAGCCGGTCAGTATCTTATAGGAGCTACATGTCACATGTATGCTGCTAGTGCAAGACTTAGGGCAAAAACGTGATGTACGGATGCAAATACTCAGAAATGAATTGCCCTAGGAGGAACAAAGCACCCCCAAAGGACAACAGAGAATATGCACATCCAGAAGAAAAAAAGTCATAAGAAAGAGAACCCCCTGGCCAGGAGGGAAACAAAACAGGGGCAAGTGCTATAATGGGGGGGGGGGGGGTGAATACTGCAACAGTGAAGAGAAGGACATCCATTGTTATGGTAAGATTTTACACAACTGCACTATGTCCTTCCATATCACTGTTGCAATACTCTTCACAGAAGGAATAGTACAAGAGCTAAGAGGAAGATGGGAGGCAATGTCAGGAACACAGCACTTCAAGAGTACCCTTGGGGCAATAGAATGGCCAAAAGATAAAGCAGAGAACTGAAAATGAGGGGAAGAAATGTAAAAAATTCCTGAACAGTGGGTGAATGGGGATGTGAAAAAAAGGATCCTTGAGATCTAGGGAGACCAAGAAGGCCTGGGTAAGAAGGATAGGAAAAAAGTCTGAAGACACAACATCTTGAAAAAGGGGACCTTGATAAAAATGCTGAACCAACAGAGGTCCAGGATTGGTCTCTGGTTCCTTTCCTTCCGAGGAACCATCCTGGAGGAAAAACCCCTTCCCACTTGTGGAGGTGGAACAGGTCGAATGGTGCCCTAATCCAAAATATGGCAAAAGAGAGACAGTTCTGGAGAAAGTTGCAGAATGCCTAAAAACGAGGGAAGGGATTTCCACACCATGAAATACCCCTGCCAAATGACAGATAGTGCCTAAGAGACTGAGGTGATCTGTTGCCAACTTGGGAGAGACAGAATTAGGAAGATTAGATAAAACCAGCCAGAGAGACAAGGAGACCTGGCTGATGGGAAGAGGAGGCAGAATGTCAAATAGAGACAATCTTGACCTGAAAGGAGAGCTTCTGAGATGTAGGAGTCTGAATGGACTTAGCAGGAAGGATATGCTTAAACCCTTTCCTACATTTGGGAGGTTGACGAGTCTGCTGACGGACAAAGGTGGATTTAGAAGGCTAATTCTTCTTAAATTTAGGTATAGGGGAGACAAAAATATGTTTGAGTTCCTGCATGACCTTACTCTTACCCTGGAGGGACTTGAACAGGACAGCTGCAGCTGTCACAAAAATATTTTTATTATCCACATTTGCATCCAAATTCTGGATTTTATATCATCAGGCAAAGCCAGAAGACAAAGCTAAGAATAATGCTCATTGTGATGATGTGAGGTATTGCCTGCCATCTGTGCCAGGGAGAATAGGGCAGTGCATGTATAACATATGCCAGTTGGAGTTTTGTAAATAATTTTGTGTCATTTGACTATCACACTGGCTTGTACAGATGATGTGTTAAATATGTATCAAAAGTGTTATTATAAATGATTAAAGGTATATGTTTACACAAGGATTCTGGAAGGGAACAGTAGAAGTTTTTGAAATTGTCCTCTAATTTTCAAATGCTGCAACAGATCTTAGCAAAGCTCTGAGTCTGTATTGTACCAGAGACAGGTGATCCAAATGTGATGACGACAGAACTCTCACAGCAGTTTGGTTTGTTTTGTTTTCTTTGGAACCTGATATAAAGATCTATGACAATTATCACAATCAAGTTAGTTCAGTTAGAAGTTATTTTGAAGCTCATCACCTTGCCTTGTGGAAGTAAGCATCTCAGCATCCTGTCTTGCCTTGCTGTATTAAGTTAGCTAGGGAAGAGTTATTCTTTAGACAGTCAGGAAATACAGTGAGATTAGTTAGGTACTGTTTTTTCTGCATCTGTGTGAATCTGTCCAACTGTGTTATTTTTATTTCTTCTGTGATTGAAACTCTGGTGTTTATTGTACTTGGATATTTAGTATTCTCATGATTTCTATTTTTATTACTTAAACATGTTTATACCTTTCATTGCAGCTGATCTTTTAAAGAATACTTTTAACAGCTTGAGAGTACTTGTGCTTATTTTAGTGACACTGTGGCCACTCTGAAAAGCCTTGCTGCTTTGGTTACACTTTACCATTTATATTACTGTTGATTTTACTCAGTATAATTGGATACCCTTGTAAGAGTCAGAGTGGTTGACTGGTGGCAGCATGGTTACCTTATAGTCTGAACAGAAGGGGTACAGTTAGTAAACTTGTACCAGCCTTTCCCAGGATTGTGTGTGTGTGTGTGTGTGTGTGTGTGTGTGTGTGTGTGTGTGTGTGTGTGTGAGACAAAATCAAATATCTAAGTTTGGGTGTGTCAGCTACTTGGAATTGGGACACAATGCTCCAAAGTGAGCCTTGTTTGAGATCTGGAGAGACAGAGTCCACTCCCGGGTCTGGAGAGTGTTCCCTGTGTGCTCTTGGGGAAACTGTGCTTAATGCAGAGAGCTGCATCTGAAAATACTGTGTAAATTCATTCCTGTTCTTACTGAATGTCTCTCTCCGGTGCCAGTGGTTAGGATTCAAGCTCCTTGATTATTGGCCTGGGGTAGAGAGGCCATCACACTCATTACAGAAACAAAGGCAGCAGCTCTGGATGTGGCATCAGCCACTCAATAACTGCATTTCATGGCGTGACGAGTGACTTGGGAAGTGGATGTAAGCAGGGAAAGAGCTGAAGCTTTCCCTTCAGAATCAGGAAGATTAGACACTACCTCAGCTACCTCAGAAAGGAGAGCCAAGGCATGCCCAGTCATGTGGGTTTGGTAATTAATAGCCCGAAATTACATGGTGGCAGCAGTATACACTTTTTTACCCAACTTTTCCAAAGCTCTACTATCTTTATCTAAATGAAGGAGCATAGAGGAAGGCAAAAGTTGAGAAAGTTTATCAATTGAGATTGAAACCACAAAAAGATCAGCTGAAGGACACAAACCCTGTTACTTGCATATGAAAACTCTCAGACTGTTTTAGCTCAGAATAAATAGAAATGCCAAAGATACTTCAATCTCTTTTTTAAATATCAGACACAGGACTCTCACACTGATGATTGCATAAAAGTGTCTGTTACCAATTTTTCACAATTACGCCTGGCATCTGATGAGTAAATGTATTAATAAATATTTACAGAAAGAGTTGACAGACATATGAAAAAGACAACTGTATTACTAGACTTGTATAACAGCATAAATACTACTACTACCAGACTAGCTGCTGTATTATGGGAGCAAAACAGAGCTGCTAGATGGAGCCACACATACTCTGCAGGTTAGTAATGTCAAAGACATATCCAGCATTACAATGTCCTCAGATGCAGCAACAACGAAGGCATTCAAAAACATAGATGCTAGTAACAGCACCGATAGTAACATCCCATTAACTGGTGACTTGTTAGCATTTGCCGAGCAGAAACATGGGGTGACTGGGAAACTTAGGAGTTCCACTCTTCTCCTCCACCCTACTGTCTTACATATCTTTTGGGTGGGGTTGTCATTAACAACATTTTTCTGCTAACATATGCAGATGCCAAGAGTTTCATTTTAAAGCATGCCTGCTAACTGAGAAATAAAGGTAGTCCCTGCAAATTTGCACCCCCCCCCCCCCAGAAATATGTACTCCTTTATAATGTCATATAAAATGTGAATCTTTGTTGAGGTATGCCTTATAATACATACATATTGTTTTATCATATACTATTCATCTCTCAGCAAGCTATACAAAGTGTTAAAACATCCCTTGATAAAATCAACACCTGGAGATAGAGGGATGAAAAGTATACAACAAAGACAAGGGACTGAAGGCACTGGAATATGAGTGAGGAAGGAGGGTTAAACTCACAGTCATCTTAATACACGCATGTTACACTCCAGCCTAACCCACAACCTAACAAGTTGCCAGACACCAGGATGCTACAGCTGGATGACGAGTATAGCTGCAGCCATTTTAAATGAACTGATGGAATAAGAAAATCAAAGACTTGGCAGTTTCACATGAAGGCATTTGCTGTTTTTAAATGCTTGCTTACCAGCTAGCTTCTTTCTTATAGATCTGGGACAAATATTCCAGAACAGGCATTACCTATTATTGACACTTTTCAGTCACATGAAGTTGTTATGATTTACATCCAAGACATATCTGGACCAAGACATAGCTGCTATATTATGGGATTAAGAGGTGTGGTATGACAAACACAAAATAAAAATTTTACATTTTTATGCAGTCAGATGCACCCAAAAGAGATGCAGGAATCCTGCAGAAATGCATTAATGTATGGTAGCTAACTTAGTGTACAAGTCATCCAAACATATGTCAATATATGGAGGTTCTTAGCCAGTGAAGCTAAGGGATTTCTACTGGGTAATAAAACACATCAGGGTATGATTTGTAATAGATAACATCAAAGATCTGGCATGACAACCAAAAGGTAAAGCTAAAAATCTTCATATGTAAATCTCTGCGGCTATTTCAATGTTTTTATCTGACTGAAAGAAAAAATACAGTTGTGTAAAATCTTACCATAACAGTAGATGTCCTTCTCTTCACTGTTGCAGTGCTTCTAACAGAAGGGATCTCATGCCAAGGATAGCCGGTCAGTATCTTATAGGAGCCACATGTCACATGTATGCTGCTAGTGCAAGGCTTAGGGCAAAAACGTGATGTACGGATGCAAATACTCAGAAATGAATTGCCCTAGGAGGAACAAAGCACCCCCAAAGGACAACGGAGAATATGCACATCCAGAAGAAAAAAAGTCATAAGAAAGAGAACCCCCTGGCCAGGAGGGAAACAAAACAGGGGCAAGTGCTATAATGGGGGGACGAATACTGCAACAGTGAAGAGAAGGACATCCATTGTTATGGTAAGATTTTACACAACTGCACTATGTCCTTCCATATCACTGTTGCAATACTCTTCACAGAAGGAATAGTACAAGAGCTAAGAGGAAGATGGGAGGCAATGTCAGGAACACAGCACTTCAAGAGTACCCTTGGGGCAATAGAATGGCCAAAAGACAAAGCAGAGAATTGAAAATGAGGGGAAGAAATGTAAACAATTCCTGAACAGTGGGTGAATGGGGATGTGAAAAAAGGGATCCTTGAGATCTAGGGAGACCAAGAAGGCCTGGGTAAGAAGGATAGGAAAAAAGTCTGAAGACACAACATCTTGAAAAAGGGGACCTTGATAAAAATGCTGAACCAACAGAGGTCCAGGATTGGTCTCTGGTTCCTTTCCTTCCGAGGAACCATCCTGGAGGAAAAACCCCTTCCCACTTGTGGAGGTGGAACAGGTCGAATGGTGCCCTAATCCAAAATATGGCAAAAGAGAGACAGTTCTGGAGAAAGTTGCAGAATGCCTAAAAACGAGGGAAGGGATTTCCACACCATGAAATACCCCTGCCAAATGACAGTGCCTAAGAGACTGAAGTGATCTGTTGCAAACTTGGGAGAGACAGAATTAGGAAGATTAGATAAAACCAGCCAGAGAGACAAGCAGACCTGGCTGATGGGAAGAGGAGGCAGAATGTCAAATAGAGACAGGCTTGACCTGAAAGGAGAGCTTCTGAGATGTAGGAGTCTGAATGGACTTAGCAGGAAGGATATGCTTAAACACTTTCCTACATTTGGGAGGTTGACGAGTCTGCTGATGGACAAAGGTGGATTTAGAAGGCTAATTCTTCTTAAATTTAGGTATAGGGGAGACAAAAATATGTTTGAGTTCCTGCATGGCCTTACTCTTACCCTGGAGGGACTTGAACAGGACAGCTGCAGCTGTCACAAAAATATTTTTATTATCCACAGTTGCATCCAAATTCTGGCTTTTATATCATCAGGCAAAGCCAGAAGACAAAGCTAAGAATAATGCTCATTGTGATTATGTGAGGTATTGCTTGCCATCTGTGCAAGGGAGAATAGGGCAGTGCATGTATAACATATGCCAGTTGGAGTTTTGTAAATATTTTTGTGTCATTTGACTATCACACTGGCTTGTACAGATGCTGTGTTAAATATGTATCAAAAGTGTTATTATAAATGATTAAAGGTATATGTTTAAACAAGGATTCTGGAAGGGAACAGTAGAAGTTTTTGAAATTGTCCTCTAATTTTCAAATGCTGCAACAGATCTTATCAAAGCTCTGAGTCTGTATTGTACCAGAGACAGGTGATCCAAATGTGATGTCATTCTATAACCAGCACTGAGACGATAGAACTCTCACAGCAGTTTGGTTTGTTTTGTTTTCTTTGGAACCTGATATAAAGATCTATGACAGTTATCACAATCAAGTTAGTTCAGGTAGAAGTTATTTTGAAGCTCATCACCTTGCCTTGTGGAAGTAAGCATCTCAGCATCCTGTCTTGCCTTGCTGTATTAATTAAGTTAGCTAGGGAAGAGTTATTCTTTAGACAGTCAGGAAATACAGTGAGATTAGTTAGGTACTGTTTTTTCTGCATCTGTGTGAATCTGTCCAACTGTGTTATTTTTTTTCTTCTGTGATTGAAACTCTGGTGTTTATTGTACTTAGATATTTAGTATTCTCATGATTTCTATTTTTATTACTTAAACATTTTTACACCTTTCATTGCGGCTGATCTTTTAAAGAATACGTTTAACAGCTTGAGAGTACTTGTGCTTATTTTAGTGACACTGTGGCCACTGTGAAAAGCCTTGCTGCTTTGGTTACACTTTACCATTTATATTACTATTGATTTTACTCAGTATAATTGGATACCCTTGTAAGAGTCAGAGTGGTTGACTGGTGGCAGCATGGTTACCTTATAGTCTGAACAGAAGGGGTACAGTTAGTAAACTTGTACCAGCCTTTCCCAGGATTGTGTGTGTGTGTGTGTGTGTGTGTGTGTGAGAGACAAAATCAAATATCTAAGTTTGGGTGTGTCAGCTACTTGGAATTGGGACACAATGCTCCAAAGTGAGCCTTGTTTGAGATCTGGAGAGACAGAGTCCACTCCCAGGTCTGGAGAGTGTTCCCTGTGTGCTCTTGGGGAAACTGTGCTTAATGCAGAGAGCTGCATCTGAAAATACTGTGTAAATTCATTCCTGTTCTTACTGAATGTCTCTCTCCGGTGCCAGTGGTTAGGATTCAAGCTCCTTGATTATTGGCCTGGGGTAGAGAGGCCATCACACTCATTACAGAAACAAAGGCAGCAGCTCTGGATGCGGCATCAGCCACTCAATAACTGCATTTCATGGCGTGAAGAGTGACTTGGGAAGTGGATGTAAGCAGGGAAAGAGCTGAAGCTTTCCCTTCAGAATCAGGAAGATTAGACACTACCTCAGCTACCTCAGAAAGGAGAGCCAAGGCATGCCCAGTCATGTGGGTTTGGTAATTAATAGCCCGAAATTACATGGTGGCAGCAGTATACACTTTTTTACCCAACTTTTCCATAGCTCTACTATCTTTATCTGAATGAAGGAGCATAGAGGAAGGCGAACGTTTATCAATTGAGACTGAAACCACAAAAAGATCAGCTGAAGGACACAAACACAAATTTGCAATCCTCGCGCACCTTATATAACCTATCAGGTTTCTTAGGGGTCAGGGATGGAGAGTCAGGACCTACTGAGGCAGCAGAAAAGGTGTCCAAAGGAGCTGCCAAAACAGGAGGAACTGCAGAGGGCTTGGGTGTCTATTTGTAAAAGCTCATAATACTTCTTTTGGATGTCAGAAACCTGGGACCAATTCCATTTAAAGTACTCCATCATACGTGCAATCGTATCCCCAAAGGATAATTCTTCCAAGAGGGAATCTGGGCTCAAAGAATCCTCTTCCTCTGAGCCATATTCTAGAGATGAAGGAACTTGAGAGGACTAAGACAGGAAATCCTCCCTCTGAGGAATCTGGTTCCCTTGTCCTCTTAACAGGAGAGGAAGACCAGGGAGGAGCAGGGACTAAAACCCCTTGAGGAGGCTTCATGGCCATCAAGGCATTGAACAAGCCTTGTGTAAAATTCTGCCATTCACTTTGGGGATCTTTAGCAACAGGGGTAATGTGTTTCATCTTTTGCTTTTTCTTAAGCGGGTATTCTGAGACTAAGATTTAAGGAATCCCTATCAGCCCCTCAGAAATAATCAACCATGGTTCCTCCCTCAACATTCAGGGCAGACATTTGAAAAGCCTTAGAGGACGTGCAAGAGCTCAGATCCATACCAGCCTCTGATGGGGTGTTGGCAGAGTAATCAGATGTAAGAACTGGATGGTCTTCACAGCTTTCACTAGCTTCTAGACAGACTTCCAGGTGGAGACTGGACTGCAACTGGATCAGACAAACTTTTTGGCCTTTGTCTTGGAAGACAGTCGTCATAGCACCTTAAACAATTAAAAAAGTTGGTTCTCGAGATATATGGAGACAGAAGATAAGTGACTATGGAAAGAGAAGATAAGTGACTATGGAGGGTCTTGGGGACAAACTCATGAAATACAGAGCACTGCATGTGGTCGTGAGAAGCACATAGGCAAAAAGACACTGGTCATGCCAGCCATTATGGGAAGTCTGCCTCCCACACTGACATTTCCCTTCTTGGTTGATATGAACACAAGTAAATAACAAAACTGGAAAAATAAAGAAGAACCCCCACAATGGGCAGTTATCTGAAAATGGCTTGATAATCAGCACGGCATAAGGGCATTCAGACTGCCATCAAAGAAATTCAGAGTATTTGCCTCCTTATGTAACCTTTATACCTTACATCCTATGCTTGGAGCATATGTGTGAAAGTACAGCACCTGTAAGATCTAAAGGCTTTAGCATACTGGCAGGAAATTGGGCTGTCCTTGGCAGGAGCTCCCTTTTTTGAAGAATACTGCAACAGTGATATGGAAGGACATCACAGTGAGGCTTGTAGCATCAAGCCTCAGCATTACAGGGTCATTTACTCCCCAGACTTAGTGAATCTATTTACTATAGATGTTGCTTTGTATATGTTCCCACTCTTTTCTTAATGTATTATTTTACATCCAGAGTATATGATGCTGCATATTTAACATGACATCTGCCGCAGTAAGTGGAACACACAAAACAAGGTTATATAGGTGGAAAAATGGCTTCTCTTGTTGAACTGCACTTTAAATGTTTGTTACTTTCACCTATCACCCTCTCTCTGTGTGTGTGTATATATATATATATATATATATATATATATATATATATATATATATATATATACACACATGCACACACACACACACACACGCACACACACACACACACACACACACACACACACACACACACACACACACACACACACACGCACACACACACACACACACGCACACACACACACACGCACGCACACACACACACACACACACACACACACACACACACACACACACACACACACACACACACACACATGTGTCTGTGTGTGTGTGTCCGTGTGTATATTCCTTGCTGTTTTTCTAATCGTACCTTCAAATACAAGGCGTACCGACACTTTTTCGTTCGGGTACATTTGGCTCTGGACAGGAGTCTTGTGCTGCAATAACTTGAAAGCAGGTATAAATTATGTCATTTTAAATTTTTCAGAATTGAAACAATGCAAAAATATTTTTTTTGTTAACACTCTATTGAAAATATAAGTTTTGCATTGATGATATTTATAAGCTACAGACAATAATGTTTAAAGCATTTTCAAACGCAGATGTTAATGTTGCATATGACTTGGAAAAATGCTCCATGAAATAAACAATGTCACTTACGGAAGTGATTTCTAGAACCCATTACACAAATGAAGCCAACATATACTAATAAAAGGTAATGTTTTTTACTTACCAGAAAGTGAGAGTGCATTTGAAAAGGCAAATTTCTCCAGCACTGATTCACTGGGGTCTAGTTCAGCGTTTAACATAATTTCACCACGATGAAGTTTTGACTGCCCCCTAGAGTGGGAAAAAATATATATCTTATTTACAGAGCCAAAACAAACAAACAAAAAAATGCATATGTTTACTAAAACCAACACCCTTCCTGAATATATTTGCAACTGATTATGATATACGACTCTAAGACTGGTGGTGGTGCTCAAAGAAGCAACTGTTTTTGCAGAAAAAACTCAGTTAATGCGCATGATGTTTTCAAATCAATAATCAGGAATGTTAGATATCATGAATGCACCAAACCGATTTGCCAAGGTACAGTGGAAATAAAAGTGTACACACCCCTGTTAAAATGCCAGGTTTTTGTGATATAAATAAATGACACCACAATAAATCATTTCAAAACTTTTCCCACCTTTAATGTGACCTATAACCTGTACAATTCAATTGAAAAACAAATCTGTTACGGGAAAAAACAAAAAATGTACAATATGCTGGTTGCACAAGTGTGCACACCTTTAAACTAATACTTTGTTGAAGCACCTTTTGATTTAATTACAGCATTCAGTCTTCTTGGGTACACACCTGCCACCAATTAAAGAGACTCTGATTAACCTCCAAATAAAGTTCAGCTGTCCTAGTAGGATTTTCCTGACATTTACTCAGCTGCCTGCTACAGCAAAAGCCATGGTTCGGAGAGAGCTTACAAAGCATCAAAGGGATCTCATTGTTGAAAGGTATCAGTCAGGAGAAGGGTACAAAAAAATTTCCACAGCATTGGATATGCCATGGAACACAGTGAAGACTGTCGTCAAAAAGTGGAAAAAATATGGGACAACAGTAACGTTGCAAAGAACTGGACGTCCCTCCAAAATTGATGAAAAGACAAGACAAAAACTGGTCAGGGATGCTGCAAAGAGGCCTACAGCAACAGTGAAGGAGCTGCAGGATTTTCTGGCAAGTACTGGTTGTGTACTACATGTGACAACAATCTCCTGTATTCTCCATATGTCTGGACTATGGGTAGGGTTGCAAGATAGAAGACTTTTCTTACACAGAAAAATATCCAAGCCTGGCCAGATTTTGCAAAACAATACATCATGTCTCCCAAAAGCATGTGGGGAAAATGTGTTATGGTCTGATGACACCAAGGTTGAACTTTTTGCCCACAATTCCAAAAGGTACGTTTGGCGCAAAAAAAAGTACAGTTGTATACACTTACCATAAATGTAGATATTCGAGTGTTCTCACTGCCACAGTCTTCACCATTGGGTTATCCCTCAGTCGGTCCAAATACCAGAGTCAAGGTTTTGTGTGTCAGCTGCTGTCACTTACTGGGTGATG
Organism: Protopterus annectens; assembly: GCF_019279795.1. NCBI lineage: Eukaryota > Metazoa > Chordata > Ceratodontiformes > Protopteridae > Protopterus > Protopterus annectens. Next base: position 119,331,916 of record NC_056725.1, read on the forward strand.
TCAGGTCATCCAAGCTATAAAATGAGAGCAGACAACACCATTACCTCAGTTTTTTTTGCCTTAACCAACCAAAGAAGTCCAATTTTAATAATTATTAGTAGTCCTAGGGTCAGAGACCCCCATAGGAATAAGTGTCTCTCTAAGGACAGGAGATATCGGGGGAAGGAGGGAGGGAACACATGACTGCAGCGGTGAGAACACTCGAACATCTACATTTATGGAAAGTGCACACAGCTGTACTATATTCTTAATTTCTAGCTGCTGCAGTCTTCACCATTGGGAAGATTGCCAAAGCTGAGGAGAAGGGTGGAAGGTTGATAGAAATTTAAGATTGGGAGGGCATGTCCTGCAGAATTGCAGAAGCAACCCAGCCCTAGCTTTTGAGAATAGATTCATGTGGTAATGCTTGGTGAAGTTGTGGACTGAAGTCCATGTGGCAGCTTCCAGGATGTCCTTGGTGGGTACCCCTCTAAGGAATTCTATGGAAGTAGAGGTTGCCCTAGTGGAATGGATTCTAATACTCCCAGGGGGGTGGTTTTCCATGCAAGGAGTAGCAAAATTGGATGCAGAGTGCTATCCATTTGGAAATGGTCTGTTTGGATATAGATTTCCCCTGTGCCCCTTTTTTAAAGTTGACCAAGTGCTGATCAGTTTTCCTGAATGTCTTTGTACGATCCAGATAAAATCTGCGTTCCTGTGCACATCCAAAGAACGCAGTATCCTTTCCCCCTTGTTATGAGGGTTAGGGAAGAAGGTGGGAAGGTGGATGGCCTGGTTGAGGGTAACATCCGAAACCACCTTTGGCATGAAGAAGGGGTTGGTTCTCAGGGAGACCCTGTCTGCATGGAAGATGATAAATGGCTCAATGGCCATTAAAGCCTTTAGCTCTGACACTCCACTCTCCTGGCTGAAGTAACAGCCAGGAGAAAGGCAGTCTTCCAAGAGAAGTACTTTAATTCTGAGGATGCTGCAGGCTCGAAGGGGGACAGAGTAAGCTTTTCTAAAACATAATTCAGATCCCAGGCTGTGGTGGGTTGTCTTCTGGGAGGCCTGATATTAGAGGCTCCTCTAAGGAACTGTTTGATAAGAGGGTGGGAGAGCAATGGCTGTTCTGCATCAAAGTGTACCGAGGAGAAGGAGAGATCCTTATTAAGAAGATCAGCCAGATAATCTAGAATAAGAGGAATGGAGGGCAGATGAATGTCTGCCACCCTTGGACTGGCTCCAGGAGCAGAATCTTTTCCAATTCCCAGCGTAAGATTTTCTGGTGCTGGGCTTTCTCGCTTCTGTGATGATGTCAATGACTTGCTTGCTTAGCATAGATTCCTTTTTGGTTATAGTAGAATAAGCCTTGCTGACAGGGGGGCTGGAGAGATAGGCTGCACAGCAGTGGGTACCAATGCTGTCTGGGCCAGTATGGGGCAATGAGTATTGCTTTTGGTTTTGCCTCCCTTACCTTGATTAATATTTTTGGAATGAGAGGAAGAGGTGGGAATGCATACACAGAGAGGGTATTCCAAAGGAAGGTCAGGGCATCGACCTTCCAGGCCAGGTGATGGTACTCCCTGGTGCAGAATTTCTGTACTTGGTGATTTAAATGAGAGGCAAAGAGGTCCACCTGGGGGGTCCCTCACGTGTGGGTAATTTGCAGAAAAATGTCTCTGTGGATTTGCCATTCATGTGGGTCCAGCAGGTTTCTGCTTAGGTGGTCTGCTAGGGTGTTGTTGATGCCCGGTAGATATTGGGCTATAAGATGTAGTCCCATGGAAGAGGCTGCTAGCCACAGGTTCATGGCTAGTCTGCACAGGGGGTAAGATTGAGTCCCTACCTGTTTGTTGATGTACCACATGACTGTAGTGCTGTCTGATTTTATGAGAAGAACCCCTGGTTTGGGGTAGGGTTTGAAGGATGCCAGAGAGTTTTGCACTGCTATTATTTCCTTTTGGTTGATGTGCAAGGGTAGTATTTGAGCATGGAAGAGACCTTGGGCACATCTGCCTTCTAGGTGGGTGCACCAGGCTATGTCTGAAGCATCTGTAGTTATGGTCTGGTCTGTTGGACAGAGGGTGAATGGAAGTCCCTTGTTCAGAGCACAGGCCTAGGCCCACCAGAGAAACTCTGATCTTATGCAAGGGATCAAAGGCAGGGAGGTGTCCAGAGGTTGAGCGTGTTGACACCATAGGTTCTTTAGGTACCACTGAAATTTCCTCATGTGCAGTCTGGCCAGAGGTACCAGGAGGATGCATGAGTCCATGCACCCTAGAGCTTGCAGGAATTTCCTGACAGAAAGCTGGGTTTGGGAGGCCAGAATAATGAAATATTTTGGTAAGAAGCTTTGTTTTCTTGGGGACAGAAAGGCCATTTTCTGTTCTGTGTCCAGTAAGGCTCCCAGAAATATGATTGTCGTGGTAGGTGTCTGTTTTGATTTCCCTTCGTTGATGGTGAACCCAAGAGAGGTGAGTAGGGCTTTTACAAATGAGAGGTGCTGCAGGAGCAGTTCCTTGCAGTATGCCTGGATGAGACAGTTGTCCAGGTAAGGGTAAATCTGTACATTGTTTTGCCTTCAAAAGAAAATGGCAGGAGCTAGACATTTGGTGAATACCCTGGGAGCAGAAGATAAGCCAAATGGCAAAGCAGAGAATTGAAAGTGTAATGATCCTGCTCTGAAGCGCAGGAATTTTCTGCATGATTCCCTTATTGGGATGTGCAGGTAAGCATCCTTTAGGTCTAAGGTGACCATCCAAGCTTCATTTGGCAACACTGGTAAAAGCTGTTGTAAGGTAAGCAATTTGAATTTTGGGATTACCAGGAAAGTATTAAGAAAGTATAGGTCCAGGATGGGACGCCAAGTTCCATCTTTCCTGGGAACAAGGAATAGCCTGGAATAGAATCCTTTTGCAACTTGTTCTGGAGGCACAGGTTCTACTGCCCCTAGGGCTATTAGGTTTTGCACTTGTTTTAGTACTTCTGTCCATTGGTTTGGAGGTAGGTGTGGGTACCCCTTGGAGGTGGTAGTTCTCAGAAATTTAATTTGTACCCCTGAGCAATGATTTTAATCTTTTGTTATAAAGTTCCAATTTTCTATGCAAAGAGATGGCCTTCCTCCTAGCTTTTGGTGCGCTGGAGGAAGGCAGAGATGGCAAAGGTAGTCATTGAGAGTTTTTAGCATACAGGGTTGTTTTTTGAACTCCCTGCTCTAGTGTTAGAGGGGAGCCACTGTTTAGTTCTTTGCTGGCCGTGAGTTTGAGCCCTGGTGGGTCTGTCCCTACGGGTTTTGCCTTGTGCCTGCCTGTTTGGTGCAGGAAAGGACCATTGTTTAGAGGGAAAATTTCTGCTGAACCTAGGAGGTTGTACTTGAAGAAAATCTTTAACAGTCTGCATCAATTTTGCTTTGTCTTCCATCTTTTTAAGTACCTCTTCAGTTTTCTGTCCGAACAAGCGGTCTTTGTCAAAAGGTGCATCCATGATTTTAGCTTTAACATGATCATAGAGAGGTTGTTCCTTCAGCCATGCATGTCTTCTGATAACAGATCCTGTCACTGCTGCCCTGCTAGAAGCTTCTAGGGCATCAAATCCACAGTGCAAGGAGTGCTTTGCCACCTGAGATGAAAAGTGCAGTAATTCTGCATCTCTTTACTGATGGCAAAATCTGGAAAAGCAGAAATTTTCCATTTCAAAAATTCTGAAGTGTGCTGTTGATAATTTAACATATGGAACTGACAGTTGGGAGCCCTTATAGTTAAAGTTGCAGAGGTATATACTTTTTTACCCCATCTGTCCAGGGCCCTGGATTTTTTGCCTGAGGGAGTAGAATTCTTTGCAGAGGTAGCCTTAACTCCCTTAGGTTCCTGAGTAATCACCTCTGGATCTGCTATAGAATTTCTGTAGAGGAATTTATGCGAGTCAGGTACCCTGTAGTACCTGTCAGGCTTTCTGGGGGCAGGTGGAAGGGTGTCAGGGGTAAGGCTGTATTCTTGGTAAACATCATCTATCACCTCCAAGATGGGTGGGATGGCCAGAGGCCTATGCTTGGGTAGGTCCAACTCTTTTAGTCTTTTCTTGGATTGAGGGAAATCCGTTGATTCCCACTGAAAGTGTTCCCTGAGGGTTTCCCCAAAGGAAAAGTCCTCCAGAGGTGATGAAGAAGGAATACTGCCAACTGATATTGCCAACATCCTGGCAGATAGGTTCAGTGCTAACTTTACCCCCCTCTCACCCCCTAAAGAGCCCATCTCTATACCGGAAGAATGCAAAGTTCCTGTAATCACGGCTGCACAGGTAAAAACCACACTCTCCAAAGCCAAGAACACAGCATCCATGGGACCAGACAACATCCCAGGCTGCGTTCTACATGAACTACAGAACGAACTGGCACCCCACCTAAGTACCATGTTCAATCACAGCCTCACCTCAGGCTTTGTGCCTGCTAGATGGCGCACAGCAATGGTTATCCCACTCCACAAGGGGGGAGCCACCACATACCCCGGGAACTACCGCCCCATTAGCCTGACAAGCCTGGTCTGCAAGGCCATGGAATGTATCATCATGGAACTTATAAACAAAGACATGGTAATCTCCAAACTCTGGATCCCACCCAGTTCGGGTTTGTAAAAGGCATATCATGTCTCCTAAACCTGACAGACTTCTTTGAAGCAGTCACCAAAGCCGTAGACAAGGATAAGGTGGTTCACACAGCCTATCTAGATCTTGCCAAGGCTTTCGACACCATCCCCAACTCTGGAATTATAGATAAACTTACTAAACGAGGTATAAATCCCTATGTCACAAGATGGGTTGCCAACTGGCTCACTGACAGAACCTACACTGTGAAAGTAGCAGACTCCAAGTCCAACTTCAGACCAGTGACAAGTGGAGTACCACAGGGTTCAGTCCTGGGTCCTCTCCTGTTTGGTATCTACTTCTCTGAAGTACAGGCTAACACAGAAGGTCTTTGGCTAACGAAGTTCGCAGATGACTGCAAACTAGGAGCCATAATCAAAACTCCTAACGATGTGGACATCCTACAAAAGGGCCTCACTGAGACAGATGCCTGGTGTCAAAGCCATGGCCTCAAGCTCAATGCCAAAAAGTGCACTGTCACCCCCTTTGGTAAAAACTCTGTGCCCATGAACTACAACATAGGCGGTAGTATACTTAACACCGAAAGTGTGATAAGAGACCTTGGGACACAGGTGGACAGTAGTCTCTCCTTTGATAATCACATTGCCACAGTAGTCAGGAAATCCTTCTACGTGGCACACCTCATCACAAAATGTTCTCATCCAGAAAAAAAGAGGTCATTGTTCCCCTCTACTCATCACTCATTAGACCCATTATAGAGTACAACGGCCCTTTTGGTATGTACCTCACAAGACATCTACAACAACTGGAAAGGCCGCAGAAATACCTCACAAAGAGGATTACTGGCCTCAAACAGATGCCCTACGCAGACAGTCTCAAAAAACTCCAGCTTTACTCCGTTGCATATCGCCTACTCGGAGGTGATCTTTGCCTAACATACAAAGCTATGTCAAACCCAGAGCTGTTGGACATGCTCCACTTAAAGAAATCCCAATCCCTCCGAGCTGCATGCTCTAGGGACATAAACCTTGTGACCACAATAAACAGAACATGCCAGAGGGATAGATTCCTGTCCCAGAGACTTCCCATACTCTGGAATAAACTACCTATCTATATCATACAAAGCTCCTCATTAGCACTCAAGAAAAATCTTGATGACTGGATGGGAAATAGGAAATCCCCCCCCCCCCCCCCCCCAGGGATCACCTCTGTGGCTCTGCTCGACAGCGGCACAGGAAAATAATTTTCTTGGGTGGCAAAAGCCATGGTACCTTTTTGGCTGGGCTTGTATAGGCCCCAGGGCTGATAGCCTAGTACCTACCTATGAACCTATGAATAGATTCTTCTGCATCTGAGTCTTCATGGGCAGTAAGAGGATTTTCCTCTTCAAAAACAGAGGGGTCAGATCCCTCTGAATCTAAATCCGAATGAATGTCTGAAGAAGGTTCCCTTCACCTTTGGCTGGAATGGCTTGATTACCCCAGATGAAAGTGATGAGATCCTCCGCCATTTTAAGCATTCTAGTTTGAGGAGGGGAAGGAGTAGTGGAATGGAGACTTTTTGCTGTTTTCTTTGGAGTGGGTCTAAGTCTGGCCTGAAGGATATCCCTCAGTGCAAATCGGTGTGTTAGTTGAAAGAGAGGGTGAAGGCCTTGAAGTGCAATCTGAAATGCGAGCGGTATCCCCGGTAGCCGGTGCCCGCTTAGCAGCTCTGGACCCAACAGAGGGCAAGACCGCCAAAGGCTTGTTAGATGATGCAGACATCTCCGGCATACAGGACTCCGAAAGGGTCTCAGTAGAAGCCTGTGAAGAAATTGAGTTGGGCATCAGGGGCTGCGAAAGCACCTCATTAAGTTCCGAAGAACTGACGACACATTTAGCGGTGGTGTCGCCAGAAGGCTTGGCCTTATGTGGTCTGTCTCTATACTTATCTTTATGTTTTTTCGAAAGATCTGCGATTTTCTGACTGACAGATGCCATATCGGTAATCGGAGATGGAAGACAAAAATAACTGGCTAAAAACAGAGCTCTATGATGAGTAGTTCTAGCGTTAGACGGCAGAGAACCGACAGCGGGGTATGTTGTGATCTGGGCCTAAGCAAGTGATGCAGTAAGAATGGAAGTCTCAATGTGTTATTTGCTTTCCACACACGAGACAGTTATTGACTTTTTCAGACATCGATTAGTGCAAGAAAAAAGAAGAATCCCCAATGGGGTACTTAGCTTTAGACATTTTCAGGTGAAGTCTGAAATCTGGAAACAGCCGACCGGCACTGTTGCGAATTGCTTCTGCTACGGGCTCCACGGCAAGAAAGACTGGGATAATGGCGTCGCCTGCTCTTCTTTTATAGCTCAGATGACCTGACATCACCCAGCAAGTGACAGCAGCTGACACACAAAACCTTGACTCTGGTATTCGGACCGACTGAGGGCTACCACAGCATGGACAATCCAATGGTGAAGACTGCAGCAGTGAGAAAATGAACATCAACACTTCACATAACTAAAAGAACGCCATCCCCACGGTGAAGCATGGTGGTGGCAGTATCATGTTTTGTGGTTGCTTTTCTTCAGCTGGAACTGGGGCTTTAGTCAAGGTGGAGGGAATGATGAACAATTCCAAATACCAGTCACTTTTGGCTCAAAACCTTCAGGCGTCTACTAGAAAGCTGAAGAGGAAGAAGAATTTCACCTTTCAGCACGACAATGACCCCAAGCATACATCCAAATCAACAAAAGAATGGCTTCACCAGAAGAAAATTAAAGTTTTGGAATGGCCCAGCCAGAGCCCAGACCCAAGTCCAGTAGAAAATCTATGGGGTTACCTGAAGAGGGTTGTGCACAAGAGATGTCCTCTCAGTCTGACAGATTTGGAGTGCATTTGCAAGAAAGAGTGGGCAAATATTGCCAAGTCAAGATGTGCCATGCTGATAGACTCCTATCCAAGAAGACTGAATGCTGTAATTAAATCAAAAGGTGCTTCAACAAAGTATTAGTTTAAGGGTGTGCACACTTATGCAACCAACTTACTGTACATTTTTTTTTTTTCCTCCCAAGAGATTTGTTTGTTTTTCAATTGAATTGTACAGGTTATAGGTCACATTAAAGGTGGGAAAAGTTTTGAAATGATTAATTGTGGTCTCATTTTTTATATCACAAAAAAATGGCATTTTTAACAGGGGTGTGTATACTTTTTATATCCACTGTAGATAAAAAGTGGAAAAAAGTAAACAATCTACAGTCTTTCCGGACTAAAAATAAATATAACCAAACCAATCAAATAAAACTGGACTGTTAAGTGCAACTGTATGAGGCAGGTCTCATAATGACACACACTAGACAGCCATCTCATTATTTCAGTCTTCATATCTGAGTACAACCAGTCTTAATGGCTTCTTAAAGGACTCATTTTTTTAAGTTATGCTAAGAGCTATGGGGCTCCCTTTGCCTACAACCATTGTATTGACCTGTTGGGGACAGGCAAAAGTATGCCAACTTCTGGTTTACACAGCACAGCCCACTACCAGAGACTGAAGTATCAGATCTGTTGAAGGAAACAGATATTATAAACCTTGAACATTTCTACAAGAAAAAAAAAAGACTAATTTGGAAAAGCACACAATATGACTTGAATGTGCAGAAACATGCCATAAAAGCAAAATAAATAAATAAATAATAAACAGCAAAGGCTCTGTACACTGTCTGCATGAAAATTAAAGATGGACAATTAAATCCCCTTTTGTCTTCTAGTTATTTAAGGGGCATTGTCCTATACCCCAGTTTTTGCTAGGAGCAGTTATCTTCCTTGATTGGTTGGTCAAGTTGTCACTCTGCATCTTGGAGAGAGTATGAACATAGCCACATGAAGATTCTAATAAATTCTCAGAGCTAAAGTCCTTGGGGGACACTAGTAAAATGCTGGTCATACGAGAAATTACTTCTAGGCCACCACATCTTTTCCAGAAAACAGTATGTTTTATGGCTATTTTCTGTCACTAACCCTGCCCACTAATAGTAAAAAACATTTATGCTTCTCGCATAACAATGTAATAAACATGCTGATTATAGCAGGCCATATATGTGCAACTTACCGCAGATACTTTCAGTAGAGTCATCTAAGTCTACTCAATAGCTTCAACAGCCATTTTTACAGCTCCCTATTCTAATGTCGAGACCCAAAACTGACAGTCCTGAAATTAAAAAAATTATAAAATGAAAATAAGGCAGAACAATGACTTAAAGCCACTGTACTCCCTTTAAATTGTCTTCTATGGGCAAGCCCCATGCAACTCCCCACACCCTACTACTCTGTACATACTAACTCTTGAGATAACTGTGCTGCAGAGAAAGTGAAATGCTCTGAGACGCAGTGATATTGGAACTTGGCACATAATAACTCTGCTTTTACAGATCCAGCCTCACTGTTCTGAGACTCATCTCAGAATTCTGTAGTGGTATCCATTTTCACAGTTAAGTTGCGTGTAGTAGGCTATTCTGACTGTAAGATTTTCACCAAAAATTGAAAAGCCACTGTGCAACTTAGTCACAAAAATGCATCCAGATAGAACACAAAACAATGTTGCTAAAATGCAAAGACTAATGAGTCAATCCATCTGGCAGAATCTCAGGTAAAAGTCCGTCTTACCAGCTAGGATTCAAGTGGAACCCTTTGATTAGTCCACAGAGGAGTCTCTTTTCCACCAATGTTTTTGAGTTCAGAATTTTCACCAAAGAAAACAAAGGCATGCAAATGCAGGAACTTTTTACTGGTTGATAACAAGGATCCAAATCTGAAATGTGTGAGCAAGAAAAATATCTTAAAGTGATGAACAAACCCTGCTTATGTAGTCAACACCTAACATTATGGTGCATGTTGTCACAGCTGTGTTTCCATCTCTGTGTAGAACTTCCAGAGTAAAAGAGCGAATGCAGGCTGTGGAGATGAAAAAATCAACCACAGCCTCCATTCAAGGATGATTCCCAGAGTCAAATCAGATAAGGAGTACGAAAACAGAGTCTCAACATTAGAAGAATATGGGCACTAAATCAGTGCATTTCAACTCTGTATCACATCACTTGCTTACCATTAAATTAGAAATGTCAGGAAGTCAGACTTGGAACAAATATCCCACATCTGAATGGGAACAGCACAGCAAATACCAATTGGTTTAAGTTTATATTACATGTCCAGGGATAGTTCAGTGCCAGAGTACATACTGTTGCAAAAAAAGTGCAGCTGTGTGAGGGTCTCACCATAAAAGCAAATGACTGACTTCATTTATGGTTCTGAAATAATTCTTTTCAACTGGGTATCAACTCCTTTACAGGGCAAAAAAATACTACAGTTCAGAATTTTTCTGTCAGTATATACCATCTCTGACTGGATGACTGAGCCATCTCTCGCTACCGCTGTGTGGAGTAAATGGTGATGCATCCTGCAGGGAGGGAAGAATCAATTCTTAAAATCCAGCAATGAATGACTACTCTGTGTGTGTGTGTGTGTGTGTGTGTGTGTGTGTGTGTGTGTGTGTGTGTGTGTGTGTGTGTCTCAATATAGTGATAGGAAGTACTTGCTTACCCAACAAATCTGGTATGTACACTTTCACCAAGAAAAAAACATTTACATAGGGAGAAGGATCCTCCATCAATTTCAGTCATATTTAAGACTGAAGTGTGGAAAGCTGAATTGTGAGAAATGAGCTTTTCATCAAAAAGAGGAGAAAAAACTATTTCAATTCTACTTAAATATTTTCAATTGCACTTAGGGACCTGTGGGAGTAATACTATTCTGCATTTTCTTGTGTTTCAGCCAGCAAAAAAGTTCTGTTTGTATTTGTTTGTTCTGGGACAGTAGTCTTGCAGCTTCATTTGCAGTCTGGAAGAATTGAGAATTACTGCAAGATATGAGCACCACATATATGTTCCACTGCACTTTTAAGTAGAATTACTTGAAAAGGCTAGCTGTTTGTATTTTGAACTCAGTCTCGTGCCCTTGTAGTTTTTATTTGCAGTTGTGGGAAAATTGTGAACTACTGCCAGATCTTGGTCTCATTTGGTCATTTATTACCGCATTTTGCCATAAAAAGAAGTTATGTACTTACCATAACGTTCTATGTGAGTTGTTCATCTCGCCTTCATGCTTACTGATGGGTTCGGAGCCAATCCCTCGGCTTCGAGTCGGCCTACTACAAAGCTCAAGGTCTTCAAATAGCTTGAGGCCAAGTCCCTATCCCATGATGCACCTAGAGTTACCTCAGATCTTGTTTGCTGCTTATAACACTACCATATGTCATTCTATCACTCCCTAAGAGAAAGTATAGGAGGGTTGAGCAACCAGGATGGATCCAGCATCTTGGTCTTCTAAAAGCCCAGGAGGAGGGAGGGATGTAAGAATGAAGGCGAGATGAACAACTCACATAGAACGTTATGGTAAGTACATAACTTCTTTATGTGAAGTTGTTCTATCTCGCCATTTATTCTTATTGATGGGTAGTGTCCCCAGCACCATCTATCTCAGGTGGCTCACGGGAGTATATTTTTCAGGACAGTGGATCCAAAGGAGGCCCTGTCAACTTTGTAATGAGTGATAAAGGTATGAGGTGTTGACCAAGTGGCTGCTGCACAAATATTATCAATAGGAAGTCTGGCAGAAAATGCAGAGGATGTAGAAACTTGAGTGAGCTTTAATTTTTTGCTGTAAGGGTATATTGGCAGCTGAATAACCAAAGGTGATACAATCAGATAACCATTTAGACAGAGTTGTTTTAGCCACTGGCATACCTTTCCTGGAGTCTGAAAAGGAAACAAAAAGCTGTTCCAATTTCCTAAAATCTTTTGTTCTATCCAAGTAAAATCTTAGCTGTCTGTTAACATCAAATTTGTGCAGGATGTATTCTACATTGTTGGAGTGATTGGGGAAGAAAACTGGCAAATCAATAATTTGGTTAAGAATAGTTTCAGTGCAAACTTTAGGCAAGAAGGAAGGGTTTGTTCGAAGTGAGAGACTGTCAGAATGGAAGATCAAGTAAGGAGGTTAATGGACAAGGCTTGAAGCTCTGACACTCTGCGGGCAGAAGTAATAGGTAAGAAGATAGTCTTCCATTAAAAAATTTGAGATCACATGAGGAAGCTGGTTCAAATGTAGGAAGAATAATGCGGGAAAGCATAAAATTTAGATTCCATGTAGAATAGGGAGATTTCACAGGTGGTCTGAGAAAAAAAGGTCCCTTTAAGAAAGGCTTTGGATAATTTGTGTGGCATAATATTCAATCCTTCGAATCCAAGATGAAAATTAGTTTTGACAACAAGTGGTATGCTAGGTGATCTGATTAAGCATTGATTCCAGGAGGTTTTCCTAGCCATGCATGTCTTCTGATAACAGATCCTGTCACTGCTGCCCTGCTAGAAGCTTCTAGGGCATCAAATCCACAGTGCAAGGAGTGCTTTGCCACCTGAGATGAAAAGTGCAGTAATTCTGCATCTCTTTACTGATGGCAAAATCTGGAAAAGCAGAAATTTTCCATTTCAAAATTCTGAAGTGTGCTGTTGATATTTAACATATGGAACTGACAGTTGGGAGCCCTTATAGTTAAAGTTGCAGAGGTATATACTTTTTTACCCCATCTGTCCAGGGCCCTGGATTTTTTGCCTGAGGGATGAATTCTTTGCAGAGGTAGCCTTAACTCCTTAGGTTCCTGAGTAATCACCTCTGGATCTGCTATAGAATTTCTGTAGAGGAATTTATGCAGTCAGGTACCCTGTAGTACCTGTCAGGCTTTCTGGGGCAGGTGGAAGGGTGTCAGGGGAAGGCTGTATTCTTGGTAAACATCATCTATCACCTCCAAGATGGGTGGGATGGCCAGAGGCCTATGCTTGGGTAGGTCCAACTCTTTAGTCTTTTCTTGGATTGAGGGAAATGCCTGATTCCCACTGAAAGTGTTCCCTGAGGGTTTCCAAAGGAAAAGTCCTCCAGAGGTGATGAAGAAGGAATACTGCCAACTGATATTGCCAACATCCTGGCAGATAGGTTCAGTGCTAACTTTACCCCTCTCACTAAAGAGCCCATCTCATACGAAGAATGCAAAGTTCCTGTAATCAGGCTGCACAGGTAAAACCACACTCTCCAAAGCCAAGAACACAGCATCCATGGGACCAGACAACATCCCAGGCTGTTCTACATGAACTACAGAGAATGGACCCCACCTGACATGTTCAATCACAGCCTCCCCAGCTTTGGCCTGCTGATGGCAAGCAAGGGTTTATCCACAAGGGGAGCCACCCATACCGAATAGCATTAGCCTGACAAGCCTGGTCTGAAGGCCATGGAATGTATTCATGGAAATAAACAAAGCATGGTAATCTCCAAACCTGGATCCCACCCAGTTCGGGTTTGTAAGGCTCATTCTCTAAACGAAGACTTCTTTGGCAGTCACCAAAGCGAAAAAGGATAAGGTGGTTCACACGCCATCTAGATCTTGCCAAGGCTTTCCTCCAACTGGAATTATAGTAAACTTACTAGGAGTATAAATCTATCACAAGATGGAATGGCTCACTACAGAACCTACCTGTGAAGAGCAGACTCAGTCCCTCCCGTGTTGAGTACCACAGGGTTCAGTCTGGTTCTCTGTTTGTATCTACTTTGAAGTAGGCTAACACAGAGGTCTTTGGCTACATTCCATTGACTGAAACTAGGGCATATCAAAACTCAAACCTGGGACATCCTACAAAGGGTCTGAGACAATGCCTGTGTCAAGCCTGGCTAAGCTCTGCCAAAAGTGCACTGTCATTGGTAAAAACTTGTGCCCATGAACTACAACATAGCGAGATACTTACAGCAAGGTGAAAGAGACCTTGGGACACAGGTGGACAGTGTTCCCTTTATAGGCACCACTAAAAAGTTTCCTCATGTGCAGTCTGGCACGCTATCAGGAGTTCTGATCCATGCACCCTAGGCTTGCGGATTTCCTCAAACTGTTTAGAGCCATTATAGAACAAGCCTTTTGGTATGTACCTCACAAGTTTCTACAACAAGGAAAGGCTTTTGATATTTCACAAAGAAATTATTGTCGTCAAAGATGTCTGTTTTGAGTCTCAAAAACTCCAGCTTTACCCTGCATTGGGCTTTACGTATCTTTGGCTAACATACAAGCATTCAACCATAGCTGTTGGACATTGTCCACTTAAAGAAATCCCAATCCCTACAGTTTTGCTCAACATAAACCTTGTGACCACAATAGAGAATAGCCAGAGGATAGATTCCTGCCCAAAGAGGCCAACGAATTAAACTACCTATCTATATCTACAAAGCCGTATTAGCCATGATTCCCTTATTGGGATGTGCAGGTAAGCATCCTTTAGGTCTAAGGTGACCATCCAAGCTTCATTTGGCAACACTGGTAAAAGCTGTTGTAAGGTAAGCAATTTGAATTTTGGGATTACCAGGAAAGTATTAAGAAAGTATAGGTCCAGGATGGGACGCCAAGTTCCATCTTTCCTGGGAACAAGGAATAGTCTGGAATAGAATCCTTTTGCAACTTGTTCTGGAGGCACAGGTTCTACTGCCCCTAGGGCTATTAGGTTTTGCACTTGTTTTAGTACTTCTGCCCATTGGTTTGGAGGTAGGTGTGGGTACCCCCTTGGAGGTGGTAGTTCTCAGAAATTTAATTTGTACCCCTGAGCAATGATTTTTAATCTTTTGTTATAAAGTTCCAATTTTCTATGCAAAGAGATAGCCTTCCTCCTAGCTTTTGGTGCGCTGGAGGAAGGCAGAGATGGCAAAGGTAGTCATTGAGAGTTTTTAGCATACAGGGTTGTTTTTGAACTCCCTGCTCTAGTGTTAGAGGTGAGCCACTGTTTAGTTCTTTGCTGACCGTGAGTTTGTGCCCTGGTGGGTCTGTCCCTACGGGTTTTGCCTTGTGCCTGCCTGTTTGGTGCAGGAAAGGACCATTGTTTACAGGGAAAATTTCTGCTGAACCTAGGAGGTTGTACTTGAAGAAAATCTTTAACAGTCTGCATCAATTTTGCTTTGTCTTCCATCTTTTTAAGTACACCTCCAGTTTTCTGTCCGAACAAGCGGTCTTTGTCAAAAGGTGCATCCATGATTTTATCTTTAACATGATCAGAGAGAGGTTGTTCCTTCAGCCATGCATGTCTTCTGATAACAGATCCTGTCACTGCTGCCCTGCTAGAAGCTTCTAGGGCATCAAATCCACAGTGCAAGGAGTGCTTTGCCACCTGAGATGAAAAGTGCAGTAATTCTGCATCTCTTTACTGATGGCAAAATCTGGAAAAGCAGAAATTTTCCATTTCAAAAATTCTGAAGTGTGCTGTTGATAATTTAACATATGGAACTGACAGTTGAGACATCTACAACAACTGGAAAGGCCGCAGAAATACCTCACAAAGAGGATTACTGGCCTCAAACGGATGCCCTACGCAGACCGTCTCAAAAAACTCCAGCTTTACTCCGTGTATCAGCCTACTGAGGTGATCTCTGCCTAACATACAAAGCTATGTCAAACCCAGAGCTGTTGGACATGCTCCACTTAAAGAAATCCCAATCCCTCTGAGCTACACGCTCTAGGGACCTAAACCTTGTGACCACAATAAACAGAACATGCCAGAGGGATAGATTCCTGTCCCAGAGACTTCCCATACTCTGGAATAAACTACCTATCTATATCATACAAAGCTCCTCACTAGCACTCTTCAAGAAAAATCTTGATGACTGGATGGGAAATGGGAAATGGGAAATAGGAAATCCCCCCAGGGATCACCTCTGTGGCCCTGTTCGACAGCGGCACAGGAAAATAATTTTCTTGGGTGGCAAAAGCCATGGTACCTTTTTGGCTGGGCTTTTATAGGCCCCAGGGCTGATAGCCTAGTACCTACCTATGAACCTATGAATAGATTCTTCTGCATCTGAGTCTCCATAGGAAGTAAGAGGATTTTCCTCTTCAAAAACAGAGGGGTCAGATCCCTCTGAGTCTAAATCCGAATGGATGTCTGAAGAAGGTTCCCTTCACCTTTGGCTGGAATGGCTTGATTACCCCAGATGAAAGTGATGAGATCCTCCGCCATTTTAAGCATTGTAGTTTGAGGAGGGGAAGGAGTAGTGGAATGGAGACTTTTTGCTGTTTTCTTTGGAGTGGGTCTAAGTCTGGCCTGAAGGATATCCCTCAGTGCAAATCTGTGTGTTAGTTGAAAGAGAGGGTGAAGGCCTTGAAGTGAAATCTGAAATGTGAGCGGTATCCCCGGTAGCCGGTGCCCGCTTAGCAGCTCTGGACCCAACAGAGGGCAAGACCGCCAAAGGCTTGTTAGACGATGCAGACATCTCCGGCATACAGGACTCCGAAAGGGTCTCAGTAGAAGCCTGTGAAGAAATTGAGTTGGGCATCAGGGGCTGCGAAAGCGCCTCATTAATTTTTTTTTTAAGTTATGCTAAGAGCTATGGGGCTCCCTTTGCCTACAACCATTGTATTGACTTGTTGGGGACAGGCAAAAGTATGCCAGCTTCTGGTTTACACAGCACAGCCCACTACCAGAGACTGAAGAATCAGATCTGTTGAAGGAAACAGATATTATAAACCTTGAACATTTCTACAAGAAAAAAAAAGACTAATTTGGAAAAGCACACAATATGACTTGAATGTGCAGAAACATGCCATAAAAGCAAAATAAATAAATAAATAATAAACAGCAAAGGCTCTGTACACTGTCTGCACGAAAATGAAAGATGGACAATTAAATCCCCTTTTGTCTTCTAGTTATTTAAGGGGCATTGTCCTATACCCCAGTTTTTGCTAGGAGCAGTTATCTTCCTTGATTGGTTGGTCAAGTTGTCACTCGGCATCTTGGAGAGAGTATGAACATAGCCACATGAAGATTCTAATCAATTCTCAGAGCTAAAGTCCTTGGGGGACACTAGTAAAATGCTGGTCATACGAGAAATTACTTCTAGGCCACCACATCTTTTCCAGAAAACAGTATGTTTTATGGCTATTTTCTGTCACTAACCCTGCCCACTAATAGCAAAAAACATTTATACTTCTCGCATAACAATGTAATAAGCATGCTGATTATAGCAGGCCATATATGTGCAACTTACCGCAGATACTTTCAAGTAGAGTCATCTAAGGCTACTCAATAACTTCAACAACCATTTTCACAGCTCCCTATTCTAATGTCGAGACCCAAAACTGACAGTCCTGAAATTAAAAAAATTATAAAAATGAAAATAAGGCAGAACAATGACTTAAAGCCACTGTACTCCCTTTAAATTGTCTTCTATGGGCAAGCCCCATGCAACTCCCCACACCCTACTACTCTGTACATACTAACTCTTGAGATAATTGTGCTGCAGAAAAAGTGAAATGCTCTGAGACGCAATGATATTGGAATTTGGCACATAATAACTCTGCTTTTATAGATCCAGCCTCACTGTTCTGAGACTCATCTCAGAATTCTGTAGTGGTATCCATTTTCACAGTTAAGTTGCGTGTAGTAGGCTATTCTGACTGTAAGATTTTCACCAAAAATTGAAAAGCCACTGTGCAACTTAGTCACAAAAATGCATCCAGATAGAACACAAAACAATGTTGCTAAAATGCAAAGACTAATGAGTCAATCCATCTGGCAGAATCTCAGGTAAAAGTCCGTCTTACCAGCTAGGATTCAAGTGGAACCCTTTGATTAGTCCACAGAGGAGTCTCTTTTCCACCAATGTTTTTGAGTTCGGAATTTTAACCAAAGAAAACAAAGGCATGCAAATGCAGGAACTTTTTACTGGTTGATAACAAGGATCCACATCTGAAATGTGTGAGCAAGAAAAATATCTTAAAGTGATGAACAAACCCTGCTTATGTAGTCAACACCTAACATTATGGTGCATGTTGTCACAGCTGTGTTTCCATCTCTGTGTAGAACTTCCAGAGTAAAAGAGCGAATGCAGGCTGTGGAGATGAAAAAATCAACCACAGCCTCCATTCAAGGATGATTCCCAGAGTCATATCAGATAAGGAGTACGAAAACAGAGTCTCAACATTAGAAAAATATGGGCACTAAATCAGTGCATTTCAACTCTGTATCACGTCACTTGTTCACCATTAAATTAGAAATGTCAGGAAGTCAGACTTGGAACAAATATCCCACATCTGAATGGGAACAGCACAGCAAATACCAATTGGTTTAAGTTTATATTACATGTCCAGGGATAGTTCAGTGCCAGAGTACATACTGTTGCAAAAAAAGTGCAGCTGTGTGAGGGTCTCACCATAAAAGCAAATGACTGACTTCATTTATGGTTCTGAAATAATTCTTTTCAACTGGGTATCAACTCCTTTACAGGGCAAAAAAATACTACAGTTCAGAATTTTTCTGTCAGTATATACCATCTCTGACTGGATGACTGAGCCATCTCTCGCTACTGCTGTGTGGAGTAAATGGTGATGCATCCTGCAGGGAGGGAAGAATCAATTCTTAAAATCCAGCAATGAATGACTACTATGTGTGTGTGTGTGTGTGTGTGTGTGTGTGTGTGTGTGTGTGTGTGTGTGTGTGTCTCAATATAGTGATAGGAAGTACTTGTTTACCCAACAAATCTGGTATGTACACTTTCACCAAGAAAAAAAACATTTACATAGGGAGAAGGATCCTCCATCAATTTCAGTCATATTTAAGACTGAAGTGTGGAAAGCTGAATTGTGAGAAATGAGCTTTTCATCAAAAAGAGGAGAAAAAACTATTTCAATTCTACTTAAATATTTTCAATTGCACTTAGGGACCTGTGGGAGTAATACTATTCTGCATTTTTTTGTGTTTCAGCCAGCAAAAAAGTTCTGTTTGTATTAGTTTGTTCTGGGACAGTAGTCTTGCAGCTTCATTTGCAGTCTGGAAGAATTGAGAATTACTGCAAGATATGAGCACCACATATATGTTCCACTGCACTTTTAAGTAGAATTACTTGAAAAAGCTAGCTGTTTGTATTTTGAACTCAGTCTCGTGCCCTTGTAGTTTTATTTGCAGTTGTGGGAAAATTGTGAACTACTGCCAGATCTTGGTCTCATTTGGTCATTTATTACCGCATTTTTCCATAAAAAGAAGTTATGTACTTACCATAACGTTCTATGTGAGTTGTTCATCTCGCCTTCATTCTTACTGATGGGTTCGGAGCCGATCCCTCGGCTTCGAGTCGGCCTACTACAAAGCTCAAGGTCTTCAAATAGCTTGAGGCCAAGTCCCTATCCCATGATGCACCTAGAGTTATCTCAGATCTTGTTTGCTGCTTATAACACTACCATATGTCACTCTATCACTCCCTAAGAGAAAGTATAGGAGAGTTGAGCAACCAGGATGGATCCAGCATCTTGGTCTTCTAAAAGCCCAGGAGGAGGGAGGGATGTAAGAATGAAGGCGAGATGAACAACTCACATAGAACTTTATGGTAAGTACATAACTTCTTTATGTGAAGTTGTTCTATCTCGCCATTTATTCTTATTGATGGGTAGTGTCCCCAGCACCATCTATCTCAGGTGGCTCACGGGAGTATATTTTTCAGGACAGTGGATCCAAAGGAGGCCCTGTCAACTTTGTAATGAGTGATAAAGGTATGAGGTGTTGACCAAGTGGCTGCTGCACAAATATTATCAATAGGAAGTCTGGCAGAAAATGCAGAGGATGTAGAAACTTGAGTGAGCTTTAATTTTTTGCTGTAAGGGTATATTGGCAGCTGAATAACCAAAGGTGATACAATCAGATAACCATTTAGACAGAGTTGTTTTAGCCACTGGCATACCTTTCCTGGAGTCTGAAAAGGAAACAAAAAGCTGTTCCAATTTCCTAAAATCTTTTGTTCTAGCCAAGTAAAATCTTAGCTGTCTGTTAACATCAAATTTGTGCAGCATGTATTCTACATTGTTGGAGTGATTGGGGAAGAAAACTGGCAAATCAATAATTTGGTTAAGAATAGTTTCAGTGCAAACTTTAGGCAAGAAGGAAGGGTTTGTTCGAAGTGAGAGACTGTCAGAATGGAAGATCAAGTAAGGAGGTTAATGGACAAGGCTTGAAGCTCTGACACTCTGCGGGCAGAAGTAATAGGTAAGAAGATAGTCTTCCATTAAAAAATTTGAGATCACATGAGGAAGCTGGTTCAAATGTAGGAAGAATAATGCGGGAAAGCATAAAATTTAGATTCCATGTAGAATAGGGAGATTTCACAGGTGGTCTGAGAAAAAAGGTCCCTTTAAGAAAGGCTTTGGATAATTTGTGTGACATAATATTCAATCCTTCGAATCCAAGATGAAAATTAGAAATGGCAGCAAGCTGAACCCGAACAGTTGTTGCTGCAGCTCCATTATTGAAAATCATGGTCAAGAACTGTAAAATAGAGGCCATAGGGGCTTGGTAAGGATCAATATTGTTTTTAGAGGCCCATATAGAAACTGTTTTCCATTTGCTAAGGTACAGCTTCCTCTTAGAGGATTTATGAGAAGATAAGAGAATTTGTTTAGTCTCATTGGAAAGGTTATGGAACCTGGCTATGATGGGAATTGGAGCAGCCAAACTGTCAGCTTCAGGGACTGCAGAGAGGGATGAAGTTCCCCAGAGTGCGTCAGAAGGTCTGGAACTGGGTCCAGAATCCAAGGGTCCTCCAAAAGATGAAGTCAAAGGAAGGGGAACCAAATCTGACAAGGCCAATGAGGGGCTATTAGAATGATGGTCCTTCCCAGACTTTTTGCTTTCTGTAGAACCTTGGGTATTAACGGGATTGGTGGAAATGCACAGAGGAGACTTAGAGGCCAATCATGAACGAGTGCGTCCCTTGGGGCTTCTCCTGGAGGGGGAATCAGGGCAAAGTAGTTTCTGCATTTTGTGTTTATGTGACTGGCAAAAAGGTCGCAGCAAGGCTGGCCCACCTGCGGAAAATGCTGTCTGCTATTTCTTTCTTGAGGGACCACTCATGGGGCAACAATATTGCTCTGCTCAGCTTGTCTGCTATCGCATTGGATTTCACCGGGATACGCGTTGCTAACAGAAAGTTCTGGGTGGATATAGCCCACTGCCATACTCTTAGGGCCTCACGACAAAGGGGATATGACCTGGTTCCTCCTTGTTTGTTCAAATACCAGACCACTGACATGTTGTCTGTCTGAATCGCAATTGTACCCAGAGGAAGAGAGTCTTGGAAGTACTGCAATCCCAAAAGTACTGCTCTCATCTCTAAGACACTGACATGCAGATGTGTTTCTTGATCAGTCCATGTGCCTTGGCCTGTCCTTCCCTGAAAATGCCCCCCCCCACCCTATCAGGGAGGCATCCGTGATCACTGTGGCCACTGGTGGGGTTAAAACAAAGGGACGTCCTATTGTGACATGAAGTGAGGTCAGCCACCACTGAAGATCCTTTTTGCAGGAGTTTGTGATCATTATCAGGTAAGACATGGGAAGCTCTTGGCAAGACCATTGAGTGAACAACAGCCACTGCAGTATCCGCATGTGCATACGACCCAGCAGTACGGCCAGAATTGCAGCTGCCATCAAACCTAACAACTTTAGAACTTCTGATGCTGGAGCCTTGTTTTTGGAGATCAGAATGTGGACGTGATGACAAAATAGTAAGACTTTTTCTACTGGAAGTCTTAGCATGGTGGTGGTGGTGTCCAGTTCTGCTCCGATAAATATATGTTGCGATGGCGACAAGGCAGATTTTTCTGAGGTTTACTGTAATGCCCAGCTGGCTGCAGAATGACAGAGTGAATTCCCTGGCTTGAATGAGTTGATGCCTGGTGGTGGTGGTGAGGAGCCAATCGTCTAGGTACGGAAACATCTGGAATCCTAAATGTCTCAGGTGAGCCGTGACCACTACCATACATTTGGTGAACACTCTGGTGGCTGCAGTGAGACCAAAGGGCAGGGCTCAAAACTGGTAATGATTGGCTCCCAGCCAGAAGCGCAGATGATCCCTGGGTGGTCTGGCCATTTTTATGTGGTAGTAAGCATCCTGCAGATCTATCAAACACATCCAATTGTCTTTCCCTAAGAAGGGAAGTATAGACTGAAATGTGACCATCCGAAACTTCTCTTTTCTGACAGATTTGTTTAGTCTGCTGAGGTCCCATATAGGTCTCCAGCCCCTGTCTTTTTTGGAACTAAAAAGAATTTTGAGTAAGTTCCGGATCCTGTCTGGTCTGCTGGGACTGGCTAGATGACTCTTTCTTAGCAACATTTGGACCTCTACTGATGCTTGTTCCCTGTAACTGGGTGGAATGTCCGGGATTTTCCTTGTGGGTGGAGGGGGTGTGGCGAAAGGAATTAAGTATCCTCTGGAAATGATACTTTGTACCCAGTTGTCATTTGTTAATTTGAGCCAAGGGTCTGGGTACAAGGATAAGTGACCCCCGGCTGCCTCCAGAGTAGGACAGTTGGGCCTCCTTTCAGGAGCACTGGTAGGGCTTTCCCAAAGAAGTGATCTCTTGTCTCCCCAGTTTTGCGGACCTGCTCTTCCATTATTGCCCCCTCCTCTGCCCCTGGAGGGGGATTCACCAAGTGTGTCCTGAAAGGTTCCTTGGGCTTTTCGGGAACCACATTTTCCCTCCCCTTTGACCCTTGGGATAGGGTTTGGTAGGGGTGGAAAAACAGACTCTGATGGCAGACAGAGTCTTTCCTTCCTGCTCACACCTGGTTAAAGTTTCCCTGACTTTGGGCCAGAAAAGAGACGAGCCATCAAAAGGGGTATTCACAAAGGAGGACTTGAAGGGTTCTGCGAAGGAACATAAGCGCATCCAGGAGCGTCTCCAAACAGCAATTCCTGTACCCGCCTGCACTGCTCGTTCCATCAGCTGTATAAGAAATGAGGTGCACAGATGAGTTAACAATAGAGTTGAGGGTATCAAGTTGGGAGACAACTTTGTCTGAAGCTCCTGAAGCTACTGTACCATGAAGAGTATCTCCCAGCTCTTTAAGGAGATCCCTTTGCAGTCTCGTGAAATGGGTTAAGTAGTTGAGTGAACTGAGTGCAAAAGTCGCTGAACTAAAAGTGCGCTTCCCATATCTATCCATGATACTGGAGTCTCTGTTAGGAGGCTGGATAGAACAGGAAATTTCTGACCTTTCCTTTTTGGTGGCTGCTGCCACCACCATGGCATCAACTGGCACACCTTTGGTCAAATAAGACTTGTCCTGGGGAGCAGAGATAAACTTAGTAGGTCTCCAAGGGACAACAGGCTCCATGGTGTCCGGAGACTCCCACACCCTTTGTGAGACCAGCTGCATCAGCTCATCGAAGGGCGGACACCCCCAAGAGGTGGAAGGCTGAGACCCGAAAGCCTTCAGGAGAACCAACTCGTCTTTAGTAGGGTTTTTGGACTGGCAGTCACCCCTCTGCCTAAGGATTTCTAGTATCAGCAAATGAGATATCCTCAGAGGGGGATCTTGGGGACCCTTCTGATTCATACAAGTCAGTATCAGATGTCAGGGACTCCTGAGGGGAGTCTAGATGTTTCCTCTTACAAACTCTCTTCCTGGGAATCTCATTAGTGAGAGCTTCCGATGAGGTCTCGGAAGAGCATGGGCCAAGCAATGGAATTTCCTGAGGCTCTGGGTCTCTACGCTTGGCCAGGATCTGTGAAGCAGACACAGGCGCTTTAGGGGAGGAAGAAGCCGGACCTGAGGTTGAGGACGTCTTAGGAGACATAACTCTCCTCATGGCTTCGAAGGCACCCCTGCTCCGATGCGAAGGGACCAACGGATCTGAGGAAATCATCGATACCCCCAGCACCGGGACAGTGGCATGAGGTAGGAGCCGAGCTCATCCGAGCCAAAGCCCCGAGAGGCAGAGTCAGAACAGACAAGTCGGTTCGATGATCCTCCCCGGACCCAACCAGAGAGTGTCGGCTCCTAGAATCCTTGATTGGCACAGAGGACGTCAGAGTAAACAGAGCCAAGGACACTGGAGCAGGCATTGGCTCTGAGGGCTCCACAATCAACAAGTTCGACTCCTCTGGCTTAGAAGGACCAGTATGGCTTGGAGGAGGAAGAGTTGTAGCTGGCATATGGGTCTTCGGCTCCAAATCCACCTGGGTCAGAGCCGATAAAATTTTTGCAAAGGCCGGTACCTGTAACAGCTTCTGCACCACACGATCCACATCCAGATCAGAAAGGCTAATAGATGACTGAGAAGAATGGATCGATGGTGGTACCGACTGTAATAGAGGAGAGTTAGGTATTTCGGATACCAGTTCCAGGACTGGGGACCAGCTCCGAAATGACAAGACAGTTGGCTCCGATGTCTGTGGAGCCAATGTCAAAGATTTTTTTGTCTCAGAAGTCTTAGAAGACTTTGAGGACTTGCTGGATCCATCTTGGTCACTCAAAACTTCTTGGAAAGACGGTTTCAGCAAACCTATCTATCAACTTCCTCTTTCTCTCCTGGAGAACCCTGGAAGAGAAAGAATGGCAAATGGAGCAGCTATCCTGTAAATGTAATGCTCCTAAACAATACACCCAATTGACATGGCTGTCAGTGACAGACATTTTTTGGCCACATTTGGGGCATTTCTTAAAGCTTGACTTGGGATGTTTATCTTGGTCAGTAACCAACAGTCAAAAGCCTTTAGAAAAATCAGGCTATCTGATCTATTGATTATATATACATAAATATAAATATATACACACACATATATATATATATATATATATATATATATATATATATATATATATATATATATATATATATATATATATATATATATATATATATATATATATATACACACACACACACACACACACACACGTAATAACATGTTAATAAAGATATGGATTAGGTAACTGGCTCATTTGCTTTGGAAGGTTTCTGGTCAGATAGATCACCATATGTATTAGCCAGAATTCGGCTCTGTCACTGTAAGATAATTGTTTAATTAGCTGTCTAACTGAACCAGTTATTGGAAGGAGCTTGTTATAAAATGGGTGGTCTAACCCCACATCTTTAAGAAGCTAGTTCCTTATGGTGAGCATCAACATCATGATTAAGCAAAGGCTATTACATATGCTTCAGGAAACCTGAAAGGAAGAACATCATGGTGAGGAACAGCATTGTGCTTAAGCAAGGTCTATGACTGGTGTTCATGGATCCTGAGGTGGAAAGTCCACTGTAACTGTTGTGTGGATTGGTCTGGGGAATTGTCTCAGATGAAGCTGAAGTTGGAAAAAGAGCTCTGAGGGATCACTGCTAGAAGCTGTTTGTATGCAACAGACCAGGAGCTGGAAAGATATCTGATAAGAAATTTCTTGCAAGGTGGCAAAATCTGTTATGACTTGCACAGACAAGTACTGTGAATATAATGTTGTAAGCCTGCAGAGCAAAGTTTAATTAAGTTTCAGTACAGTACAAAATCAAGAAAATAAAGCTCTGTTTTTTATACACGTGGTTCCAGTGTGGTTGAAATGTACAAACATGTTACCATAGCTACATGCAAACACACACACACACACACACACACACACACACACACACACACACACACACACACACACACACATATGTATATCTTACACCATCAGAAGCTAATGTACTGAAAAAAAAGTACGACGACTATAATGGCTCCCCTTCTTGCACCAAATTGATCAATTCATTCAACATCGGGACAAGAGTCCTAAGGCCCATTTGTTCCCAGGTGGATGAAAGAAATATGTGTTAGGAAGTAGGCCAATCTTCATATACTGTGGACTAACCTATCCCCACCCCCTTGGCAGCCTGTGAGCTTTGCTATAAGCTGCTACAGGGGGTGTGTGTTTGCTTCCCACATGTGCAACCTCCCACCTAAGCAGTACACTGCTTGCAGCACTGGAATGCTTAGGCTCTTAATACTGTTGTGATTTCCAATGCAATGAGACAAGTCACCACAAGTAGGTGACAGCCTGTCACACTGCCATTCTCCCCCATCCAAGTCCATTCACTGCCTGTGCCTTAGTCAAATATGGGTCATCTGGGGTGCAGTCAGGAGGTTTTCTCTGCATTACAGGGCCAAGCAAAATACAGACTGTTGGTGCACTGAAACTGCTTAAAAAAGAACAAAATACAATTGTTTTTGTAGGAAGGAAGCCCCCTGCACTCCCAACTCTCCATTTGTAAATATATTAACTCCATGACTGCACAGCAGTAAATGTTAAGGACATTTCTCCATACACACTGCTCTGTGATTTCACTGCCATGGACCTCTGCTGTCTCTTACACACAGTGTACCACTACAGAAAACTTTACCCTACACACTGCACAACACAAACAGAATCAAAAATCCCATAAAGTGTGAGAAGTAAACTGCATCTTACTTGTATTGTAAGGAACAAGAAATAAAAAAAATCAAATGTATGATTACAAGAGACACAGGATCTAACCAAATAGGGATATAAAAAGACAAAATAATCAGCCTACTGAGTGATACTTCTCTTGATGCAAAGCCACTCTCCTACCTTCTTTGGCAGACATATTTGACCATCACAGGTCTTCTGTTGAGCAATAACTCCATACATCTCCTAGCTAGACATCCTTGTCTACTCTTACCTTCTTTCTGTTTCTTCCAACTCTACTTTACCAAATCATCTTCTAATTTCCTGCACATGACTGAACCACTGTAATCCGTTCTCCTTCACTCTTCTGCAACTGGACTCCAGCTACTTTCTTATTGTTTTTTTCACTTCTTCCACTGAGTTACAACAGTGGGGGGGTCATTCTGTGTAGCATGACTCACTGCTGTGTTCGACAGATACAGAAACTTTCACATTTGGCTTCTCTTAGGGAACTCTAAATCCTTTTACAGTTGTATAAATTGCAGAGTTAAGCAGCTGTACATGACTGCATGTCACAGGCAATCTCATAAGCAGTTTAGGCAAATCATTATGCTACCTACTTGATGTGGTGCTCAAACAAAATTCTCTCTATCCACAATTATTAGTATACCCCAAATTAATACCATACCTTATCTATAAGCTGAAATGGTCTCTCAGTAGTACCATGAAGAGGTTCTGGGCTTCTGCTAAGAGGCGTACTGCTCCTCGTGTGAAGACTTAGATTGTTCTTTCAGACAGATAGAACTCCAGTAAATCAACTCCAAACCTCCAAGGCACTACCCCCCCCCCCCATTTTAGCCTACATTAAGCGTCTGGAGTCATGGATTTTTGCATGACTCCCTGCTAAAATGCAGACAGGCCGAAAAAAAGACTCCAAATGCAGGAAGGCAGCAAATCTTGAAAACTGTTCTTTTCCTTTAAACTTCTTTTTTGTGGGAGGAGGCAAGTCACCCATACTCCCAAACTTATAGATACTAACTCTGAAACAGTGATTTCATATAGAAAAAGGAATATTCCGAGAAATGGGCATCTCGGGCTTAGGATAGTAAGTCCATTTTTTCAGCCACTCAGTCTCAGCATTTCAGGACTGGCTAAAGCATGACCCAACATTTCAAATGGCTACTGATTTGCAATTCCCATCTGTCTCTGCAGCCAATTTTGTCTCATAATGTCCATTTCAACCATGAGCAATTGTCTCAAGTTTACTGGCAACCACCTACTAAAACAATTTGACACAGTGTGACAGCTGTAGTTATATATTTTTGGAGGCAAAGTCCTCACACAATGCCTCTACAAAAAAAAAAGTGACCTGTCAGCACCACAAGCCATCTCACTACACCAGTCACACAGAGCTCAGACCAAACACACAGATCTACATATACTGATGTTCTTAAAATTAACTTACCTAAACCTCAAAGGTCTCTTAAATGTGACATGATAAACAAGTACCATTCAGCACCCAAGACAAACTTGCAAACACACAGGACAGACAGTACCCTCCAGGAAATGCACATCTTATAGTCAAATTAATTTAATTCAAAGTCCATAAAGTAAACCTCTACACAGTCCAACATCTTAGTCACAGGCGACTCCAGAGTGAAACACAGAAATGCACCACAAACCAAGCTGTGCAAGGAGAGGGCATAGGCAATTGCACAACAGGTGCCTGGATTCACCACAAGTACACATATTACACAGTCACTGTGCACTTGAGACATACAGTTCTGGACCATATGAAGAGGGATATGACAGAGCTCTTGGAATTTTTGTCTGAGGCAGGTATGAACCTGCAGTATTCTACTATCGCAAACAATGATGTTGCAATGCCAACAGAAGATTATTGGCTTCAACAATTGGCTTAGCTTCTGATGTCATTGAAACGGCTATAATACATATCTGCCTGGAAGGAAATGGTAGACAGGGGATGGCCTGCACCCCCCCCCCCAAGGCGTTCATATATTGGCTAAATCCTGGTCTACCAACATCAGTTTTCTAAAGCTTCCAAAACGGCAAATCAGAAGCCAGATTACAAACAAGGTATTGCTGCACATTGCTAGGAGTCTAAACAAAAAACTCCATTCCCTACAGGCACTCTACAATGGAAAACACTGATACATGCATTGTCACACTGACCTGGTTCAAGACAGATGAGAGCTCTTCATCTGCTTTCGATGAAGGCAATAAAGGCAGCAGTGCCTCCACATTCCTAAAAATACTTTCAGACTTGTTAAACAAGATAATAACAGAGGACTCCTCCATGTCTAGCTTACTATAAAAAAGCTTTCATCATATCACAGTTTAACTGTAGGACCCTCTCTACATCGTCATCACCCATACCTCCTACCTAACCTACATGGAATCCCTACGCATTAAGCCAAAAGCCATTCTCCTACGAGACTTCAACTGTCCCTCTATCATTTAGGAGACTTGTACATCATCAAACATGTATGCCCAAAAATTTCTGGACTTCATCAATACAAACACCGTATGGACCAGCTAGTCTGCACCACAATCAGGTGTGATAAAATCCTGGACTTGATCATTACCAACATGGGACTGCTTTGTTTCCTACCAACTGTCACTTCCTTCCTGGTCAAATCATATGAAATATTTGTTGCATTATCCATAAGACTGAACCAGGTAGCATCTTCAATACCTCAGTATTCAGAAATTGTGCTTTGGTAATGTACTAAAACAGAGTGATGACCTGAATAAATTCAAAATCTCCCAACATACCCGGTTAATTATAGACCCATTAGCCTGTCCAGCTTTATCTTTAAGGCTATGGGAAGGATTATTATGGAACCAATATGTAATGACAGGCAAGAAACAACCTCTCTACCCAAGTCTGTTTGGGTTTATCAAGGGCATATGCTACCGAGGAGGCAATGGATGACAGCAAATCAGTGCACAGTGAAAATATCTAAACCTTGCCAAGGTGTTCAGCATATCCCACATCCTGGTATCATGGATAAAGTCTCCAAGCTAAATGTAAATTCCTACGTACCTCATTGGATAGCAAACTGAATCACAACTAGAACACAGGAAATTAGGGTGAGTTGCACTACCTCTGCCAAAAGAACAGTTACTAGCTTTGAACCTCAGAGTTCAGTTCTTGGACCACTCCTCTTTGGCATTTACTTCTCAGAGATCAAATGTTAAAGACTTATGGCTAAGTATGCAGATGACTATAAACTTGGTGCCATTATAAATTCCCCAGAGTACACCAAGATCCTCAAAGAGGGCCTTTCTCAAACAAATGGCCATGGACTGAAACTTAAAGCCGAGAAATGTATAATGGTATTGAGGATCTTGATCTCTTTTGCAACATTAACAGGGCATGCTGGAGGAACAGGTATGAAGCACACAGAATACTGCTAAGGAAAAGTCTTCCACTCCACATAAAGCAAAGAACTTCTCTTACTCTGTTCAAATGTAATTAGGCAGCTTGATGGGAAACTGTAAATTTATGCCTGGTTTATCACCATTGTCCCTCATGGATAGGGGAATAAGTAAATGTATCCATGTTCTAGGTTATTCACACACAAAATATATGGACTAGAAAAAATGGGACCGTAAGGCTAGGTTTCTTGCGATCCTCACATATCTATAACCTAGCAAGTATCTATGAACCTACCGGACTATTTTGGCTTCCACTCTGATGTCCTCATTTCTTTGTCTGTCCCACAGAATGCATCCTATTGCCCATCTCAGACACTTCATTTCAACCTTCATCAGCTGCTTTGCCTTCACTACCTAGGTTTCTCTGCCATACAGAAGCACTGGTCACACAACTGTTTTATAAGCCTTACTTTTCCATCACCTTCAGCATTTTTCTGTCACACACTACCCCTGAAACATTGTGCCAGCTGGCTTCAGCATCTCTGATTCTAGCATTGCCTTCTTCATTCAGACATTCCTTCTACTTTACCACATCTCCCAGACGGCTGATGCTGTTAACCCTTTTCACTGTCTTTTCTTTTATCTCAGTTTAAGCTTCTTCTGATTTCACTTTTTGCCATCATGATTGTTGTCTTGTCTATACTCAGTTTCCTCCCATGTGCCTTTAGCTTTGCATATAGTTTCCCTATCATTTGCTGAAGTTCCCGGGCCCCTTCTACCTGTTTGCTGCGTGGTCCATCAACAGCATGAACAGAAAAGGGCTCAGAGTGAAGCTCTGATACATGCTCATTAGCATTTGGGGGCCTCTGTATGATCAAACAATGTACTCACTGGTTCCCTCCAGATACTCTACACTAATTCTACCCATGATTCTAAGAATTTGAACCATTGCAGGACTGCCCACATCAGTGTCCCCTCAGACCTGATGATATGCTTTCTCCATGTCTAGAAATGTCCAGTTGGACTATGTAATCATCTCCAGTTTCCTCCCCAATATCAACCTCACTGCAAATTCAGGTCAGTTGTACTGCATTCTAACCAGAACCTTAACTTACTGTTCAGTGTATTCAATTATAAATCACCCTATCCAGCATTTTCATGCAGTGTTACAGGAGTATGGTACCCCTGTGCAGTCCAGATTTGTGAAGAACCCCTTTGTTCTTGTACATCAGTACTAGAATGCTTATTTTCCAACTGTCTGCAATATGCCTCTCTAACTCTATACTGAGATGAGTATCCTCAGGAGCCATTTCTCTACCAATGTACCTAAAATCTTGATTATATCTACAGTGACTATCTGAAACTGCCATTTTCCTTGATTTCATCTTCCTCAGTGTACTTTGTACTTTTCTAGGGGTGGCCCTCCTACTTCTTTCATTATAGGCCATGCATGTGGCAGTACAGCTTCTGTAGGTTTTTCTTCATTTGGAACATTTTTGAAGTACTTCTTCCATCTGCCCTTGATGTTCCCTGGACTGGTTAGCAGATTGTTGCTGTCTTTCCTTATAAATCGCATCTGATGACTACACCTTGCAACCTGACGGAGCTACTTTGTGTCATCTATTAAATCACTGTCCAGAACCTGGCAGAGTCTTTCTGATGCCCTGTTCTTTGCCGATGCAACTGCTCTATTTGCCTCTTTGTTAGCCAACAAGTACCACTTTTCCCAGTCAGTTTCAATTACTAACGTATTCTTACATTCCTTTCTTTTCATAACTTTCTGGACTTCAGCATTCCATCATCATCTTTCCTTATGTACCTTATTTCCATACCTGGCTCGACTTGAATATCTTCACACCTTGTTCTGAAATGCTACTACTCTTCCTCTTAAACTACATCTATTTCTTCATGAGGTGCTAAACATCAGAGTATTTCCTACCTCTGAAACTTTGTGCCAAATGGCTTCAGCACCTCTGATTCTACTTTTGTTTCGGCCAGTTCCAGATCTTTAGCCTCTGTTGATCTTCCAGCCTTCTTTGAACACTGCTTGCAGCTGACTGTGGCCACCAATGGTTTATGCTGGTGGCTAACTGTTTCACTAGGAATGACACTGCAATCTCTGATTTGGCCCCTGTGCCCTTTCCTTAGTAGGAGGAAGTCTACTCTAGTTGCGTATTGATTACTGTTGAAGGTGATTTTTGTGAGTACCTCTCTTGGTGAGGCAAGCGTTAGCCACATTTAAGTAATTTGCCACAGAGAAATCTAGAGCAACCTGTCCTTCATTAGTCCTGTTGCCCTAACCATGTGAACCCAGACAATCCTCATATCCTGTTTTGTCTATACTAGTATGAGCATTGATGTCTTCATAATTAAGACCAACTGATTCTGTCCTGCTTTACTGAGGAATACTTCAACTGCTGCCTAAATGCTTTTTTTCCCTCAAAGGGGAATGAAAACCTTCTGTATATTACTTCCCTCACTCACATGTTCCTGACATTTTCCAAATGAAGAAAGAAAACCCCAAGTGTCTCTAGAGTGAGATACTCAGGCATGTCCTCAGGACTGTTGCAACCTGCCGGTGGGAGGACCAAGGCTTTCTAGACAGTGCCAAGTGCCCTCTTCTTTGGAACTGTAACTCTGTTAGAAGTTGTCCAGGGGTAGGCTACCTTATTACAACAGCCTCTTGATGTGTCTGCTATGTGCCTGATTGGGTCCATATCTGATACTTTCTCTCGTATATTTGACAAATGAATGCTATGGATGCCAAATATCAACACCCAGTACTAAGTATGTTGCCCTGCTTTTTCATATCCTCAAGCTGCTGTTTAACCTGTTCACTAGAAAAACAGAACCTGAAAAGGATGACTAAAAGTACAACTTTAATGTCTTCAGCAAAAAATCAGTCAACTGCAGCCAACAGGGTGCCAATGTATGGCTGTGCTGGATCCTGCTACCCATGCAGTTGTCTTAGCTAAACTGTATAATGATCCAGGACAGCAACTCTTAACACCTTGTATGTTTTATCAGCCAAGTGCTTTTGGGAATATACCACAAGCATTGTACAATTTAATTATCCAGCAAAGACAGCATGGCAGAAGTGCTGTGAAAAATGGCAGTTATGTACATAATAATGGATCCTGATTATCCATGTCCACCCATTGCACTGATGGGAATAGTCAGCACTAGTCATGCCAGCAGAGCAAATGTCTCTCTCCTACATATCAAGCTTTTCCCCTGCCTCCCACAATGCACCGCTGTTCCCCTTCCACCTCATATCAAGTCTGTCCACCTAAAAAGTCAACTTAACCTACCTACATAGGACTCTAAATAATAAGACCTGCTGACAGACAGGCCCCTCAGGGGAAAGCAAGGCTTGGCAGGATTCATGAGGTATCAGTTTTGTGAGGTAAAGAGGAAGGATTGTCTAAGTCTGTCTACTTGACCAACTGAGGTCTAATTTTATATTAAGTACATTATCCACTCCGTCCACTTCAAGGATGGGACAGAGTCTCCAACTAACATCTTGGGTGGCCTTAAGACAGAATACCTCAGCTCAGAGTATGGTGGCCCCAAAGGAAGACGCTGACATGCAATTTGCACTACCAGGTAAAGGCATGCATTGAAGCCCATGTAGCAGCTGCATAAATATAATGAATAGAAAAATCTTTGAGGAAGGCTGAGGATGTTGTTACTGACCTTATGAAGTCAGCCTTCAGCGCAGATAGAAGGGATTTGATAATAGCACAGATGAAAAGATAAAAATTGGAAAGCTATCTGAAAGTGTAACTTTTGATATTCTTTGTCCCATTTTTGCTGTAGAGAAGGAAGCAAAGAACCGATTGTGGTGCCCAAACTGTTTTGTATGGTACACATAGAATCTCAGTTGCATTCAACATCTAGGCATCAAAGAAGATTTTCTATTAATGTACAATGTGAAAAAACACTGGTATGAGTATAGGTTCACTGGGATTACTTTTTCGAAGCCACCCTAAGCAAAAAGTAGGTGTTTGCCTGTAAGAAAACTGTATTTGTGAAAGATCAGACAGGGAGATTCTACAGGAAAGAACTTGGAGTTCCAAAAATCTTCTGTTGGAAGTAACTGCTCCTAGAAAGAGAATTTTCCAGGGTACAATCGTGGGTTTAATTGAATGGACTGGTCCAAATGGAGGCGAGATTAGCTTCTACAAAATTAAGTTGAGGTTCCATAGTGAGGTAAGACCCTTTTAGGGGAAGGCAAAAATTTCCCCTATAGAATGGCCTTGCATACTCACTGAGAAGCTAAGAACTGAAAGCTAAAACTTTCTACATGGACTAAATGTAGGGAAGCAAGAATCAGCATCAAAAAGAGAGGACAGAAATAATAAAACTGATAAGACAGGGAACGAAAAGGGCTATAAGCTATGCTGACTGGCTTATGATAAAAACTCTTC
Organism: Protopterus annectens; assembly: GCF_019279795.1. Lineage (NCBI taxonomy): Eukaryota > Metazoa > Chordata > Ceratodontiformes > Protopteridae > Protopterus > Protopterus annectens. The sequence goes on from NC_056725.1 coordinate 119,365,615, forward strand.
CCATCTGCCCTCGTATACCTTATGAGTGGATCAATTTTGGATGCAGTAAGGATTAGAGCCACCCTGTGTGGGTATGTTGGGTCCCTGGCCAATAGTGGAACTGATGACACAATGCGGTTGTATCCAAATTCAGAGGTTTCTTCCTGAGATGAGGCCACAGCAAAAGGAAGCATAGCTGTTGAAAACAAAATGGGGCTATGAGGATATCACACTGCACAACTTGGCTTTCTGGAGAAATTTCATCATTAGAAGAGGAGGAATGCATACAGAAGTTCTGACAGCTGTTGATGGACAACAGTGTCCCTCAGAGTCTTTTCCTGTGTGGGGAACAAGGTGAAAGATGTTGCTAAACTTAGCACTCATTGGGGATAAAACCAAGAAGCATCAAGACTTCCCCCAGTGATGAAAGAATGCATGTGCAACAGGTACATAAAACGGAACACCTATGAGGTATCAGAATACCCCTGCTCAGCCTGTCTGCCAGGCAGATGACCTGACCAAGAATGTTACCTGCTACCAGAATTTTTATTTATCTATCCTTTGTTGAAAGGATTAGTTCTGCTAGGCTAGTGGCCTCCTTTCAGGGAAGGCCTGAGGTGCTATTTATACCAAGGGAAAGTTGGCCAGGTCATCGGGGAAATTTCCCTACTTGTCATTGTTGCAAGTGGGACCCATTTTGCAGGAGCACTTTGTGTTTCCATTCCAAGTACAGAGGCAATCCAGAGAAACAGGAAGCCAGATGGAGAGAGAGGATGAGGGAGTAGTGAGAGAAATGGAGGAAAAAGAAAATATCAAGAATGGAGAATGTGTGCAGGATTCTGAGGAGATGTTTCAAAGAAGTCTATTTGATAGAGAAGAGTCATTACAACCCTCCAGTTGGGAGGCTTGTGGGATGATTTACTTAAAGAAAAAGTGCTGCTGCGTGGGTCAGAAAATGAAGGAGATGTTTCCTCTGGGAACATTATAGAGAAAATATAAGAGAGAGATGCAGATACAATCCTGAAGAATAGAAAACATATGCAGAGAAAGTAAAAGAAGGCAAAAAGGAAGTAGCAGAAAAGAAGGCAGAAGAAAATGAAAAACAGAAGTACAAAGTAAGGGTTCAAAATAAAGACAAAGAAATTGACAGGTATGAAGTGTGGGACAATTTAATAGCTCATTTGGGTATAAAAGCACATGAGGTAACACCATTTATTCTTATTAATAAAGAGACATTTTGTGACATTATATTTGAGACTTTTTTTCAATGAAATTTTTTCTTGGAGAATATGATAAAAAAGACTGCAACCCACGGAATCTTTATGTCATAAGAGTATTTAACAGGGAAACAAAAAATAAAATTCATATGCAATTTTATACAGAAGTGAAAAGACAGACTTTGAAAGGAAATTTGAAAACTTTATGTAAAATAGTACTGGTCATTGGAAAAGTTTACAATAAAAGGAGTTTATGGACTGATGGATGGGATTATGACATTGTGTTAAAATAGAAAGAGAAAAATATACAAATACCAAGCATGATAAATGTGGAAGGGAATAGGGGTGTTTTAAAATACTGCAGACAACCCAAAACATGTTTTTCTTGTGGAAAAGAAGCACATTTAATAAGTAACTGTGATAAAAGAAAATGTTATATTTGTGGGAAAATTGGAGATGATGCAAAAAAAGAAAACATCAACTGAAATGTTATAAATGTAACAAAACTGGACATTTATGAACGGATTGCAAAAATGAAAATAAGAGCAAGGAAAAAGAAAAAGAAAATGAAGACATTTTAGAAGTAGTAGAAATAGAAGAAAACTCAGATGAAAAATAAAGAGGAGAAAGAAGAATATTCTGAAATAAGTGATGAGTAAGACAAACTGGGAGGTAGTAAAAAAAAATCTGTTGGTCAGAGGATGAAATATCCAGCAAAAACCAAAGAGAAGAAACACTCCAACAGCAACCCAGTGGTGTACAACAAGTATAAACTCAAAGAACATCCACCACCACTGTTTCGAGGAAACAGACGACTTTTATTAAAAAATAAACAGTTTTTTAAAATCAGTAAGCGCTTCCGCAATGTACTGTCGCTTCTTAAGACCTTTTAAAAAACACAACAAAAGAAGAGTCTTAAATACTTGAAGCAATTAAAAACATCCAAAGATCTTCAAAGGATCATCAATAAACTGTGAATATTTAATCTTCTTACAGCATCCTCTAAACAACCAAATGTAAGCCTAATAAAAATGTCCAGTCATAAGCATACAAGAGAATCATCTAGCCTATCAGTATCTAAAATAACAGTGTTGTGAGTGAACACAGTTACAATGTCTGAAGTTCATTGCCTAAAGTCCAATCAAATACAACACACATGCCCAAACACCAATCAAAATTAAAAACATTCTGCAGTCGACTAACTGGGGTCTAAAACAAATAATCTGCAAGATGGTCATTTCTTGTAAAGAATAATATGAAAAGACATTACTAAACATGCATTAGAAATCACCATACCAGCAGTTCGTATTGAAGTTAAGCATACCTTCTTTGAATAATCACAATTTCACTCCAGGTTAATGAAATTGTGAAGAAAGCCTGTGTTATGATTGAGTTGATAGTTACAATGTCTAAAGCTCATTGCCTAACATCCAATCAATCAAATACAACACACATACCCCAAGCACCAATCAAAACTAGAGACATTCTACCGTCGACTAACCAGGATCTAAAACAAATAATCGGCAAGATGGTCTTTCATTATAAACAATAATATGATCTATCAAATTAAAAACATTACTGAACATGTATTAGAAATCACCATGTCAGCAGTTCATAATGAAGTTAAGCATACCTTCAAAGAATAATTAAGATTTCACTGCAGGTTAATCGATGTGAGCGAACTAACAAAAACCTTAAATACTGGCTTCTCAATTGGTTTTGATAAATATTGGCTGAAAACTCATCAGCCTAACAAATACATAAAAATATGATCAATTAAAATTTAAAATAAACTGAATCTCACTACCACCTCAAGAATATCTAGTGTTCATGTAACCAACCAATCGGGAAAGAGAAACACCGAACTGGATCAAACAAAAGACATCACTACGATTGGTCATACGGCAGCAACCCTGTATATTCATTACTTGTGCCTCATAAAATGTCCTCCAATAACGAGGAACCATCAACCAATCACTGCTTAACCTTCACAATAGTCACCAATCAGGTGATGCTTAGTGCAAACTTATGCTTCAAGTATTGCCTGCATCCCTATGACAAAATGTCTCTCAACAGAAAGACACCCCTAAGGGAAAAACTTAAGTGGACAAAGTCACATTTGATGTCCTAATGAATCTGGCACACCAGTCATAACAAGACCTACGTAATAATGTCATCGGCGCCCATCTGACTAACTTAACCAATGAGGGCTACCTTACTAACAAAAACCTAACCAATTAAATCAACTATTGCCTTAACAGTCCATAGCCAGCAAACAAAAAGAGCTAACAATGCATCTCTGAACTGCTAATCATATAAAAAATGACGGAGAAGGGGAATAGTTTGAGTATTTAGGCACACGAAGGTCTACATACACATTGAAGCATGAACTAAATACCTAATTATATAAATGACATTCAGTGGGACCCATTTACTATAAGTCTATGGACTCCAACCGGAACGAATAACAAAACAATCAAACTGCCCAAAACTAGGTATAAAACACAATTCCTCAGTACAGATCAACAACTTTAATCCCTTCGTCAAACAAAGAATATTAAACAAAACAAAAATCAATATAATACCATGCTATAACTAAGTGGTAAATACACTACCAAGTACCAACACACAAATCTAACTAAAAAAAAACATACATCATAAATTGGTACATAAAAATAAACATATTCAAAGACACAAACTTAAGTATAAGTAAATAACCCCCCCCCCCAACACCCATTTATTTCTTACGAAGGCCTCTAGCTCTCAAAGCAGGTTTCAAAGAAAATATCCAATTGAGGCCAAACTTCTTATATGCTTGGAGTTGAAGAATCCATGACAACTCCCTCCATTTAGTCCTGTTAGAAATGTCACCAGATCGAGTACCCTGAAAAACTGTTTCAGTGACCATAAAGTTAAAACTATGTTCACTCTCCTTATCACACGTGTTTAGCCAAGGGGTTGCTAATATCACATTGTCTAATGTTCCTGAAATGTTCTCCCATCCTCTCAAAGAACATTCTGCTCATCGTCCCTACATAAAAATGTGGACATACTACACATCTACCTAAACAGACCAGATTTTTAGTCTGACAGTTAGCAACCACCCTAAACACATACTGTCACCCAGTAAATTGGTGCCTGAATGTATTATTACTGTCTATGAACAAACAGTAATTACATTTCCAAAACTGTGTTGTGCCATGAACCACCATCTCAGAGTGATGTTCCTTTGGCCCATACAACATATGTTTGCTTTTGTTCTTAAATACAAAACTGGGTTCATTCTCTAATAACCTGTTAATCTCACTATCCAACATAAAAATGTGCCAATTCCATTTAATAGCTACACAAATACGATTAACATTGCTTGAATAATATATACAACTGGTGTAGCAGACTTACTCATTTCCTTATTATACTCCCTTTTATAAATGTACAGTTCAACCTTAAAATCTGAATAGAAGGGTGATGCTCTCCCTTCCCCTCAAAGTCCACACTCTATTCAGCTCAGAATCTACCTCCTGCTCATTGTAATCCCTGGCTAAAAACTCATTTTTCATGAGGACCAACTCTCTTTCAAAAATACTAGCCTCACTGCTCAGTTGTGAAATCCTCATGGGTTGTCCTCTATATTCATAAATACACATCTGGAGTGATTAATACTTCTGTGTAAAATATGATTACAATGGACAGTCTTCCTACACCTCTTGGTCACTAATCAATTATCGACAGTTCTCACTAACTTAATATCCAAGAACTCTATCTTGGTATATGATTCCTACTTGGTAAAGTGCAGAAACTCAGTGGTATGCTGTAAGTAATCAAAAAAACTGAGTGAATAAGTCTAAGGGACCTCTCCAAATAAAGAAGGCATCATCAACAAATCTCCTATAAAAGCATATGTAAGGTGCATAAATGCTATTCAGGACATGTACTATCTCCCACTGTGCTACTACGCTATTTGCGTAGCTATTGGCACATGATGTCCCCATCGCCACACCTGTACATTGTCTATAGTACTTGTCATCAAAAACAAACACATTATTCTCTAAAATTGTCTTAATAAAACAGCACAGCAAATCTATATGCTTACTTCCGTTGAACTGCTGGCAGAAAGGAAATCTCTATCTCAACCCCTACATTATTAAGAATCATAGTAAAAAGTGAGCAAATGTCCATCGTCACTAATAAATCACAATCCATTAAAAGTTCATTGTTGGTGTAGGCAAATAAAACGGTCAAAAAATGTTTAGTATCCTTCAGAATAGTAATTAACTTCATTGACCACTGGTCACAACAAATCTTCTACGTAAATGGACATAGGTTCAGTCCTCCATCCTCTCCCAGTTACAATAGGTCTGAATGGGGGATTCACCAGCTCTCTGTGAATCTTGGGTAAACAATTGAACAAAGGTACCAACGGTTTATCTACAAACAAAAATTGATGTATACTTTCCGTTATTAAACCACCTAACAAATATTCCAATAAAATTAATTTTACATTCCTAATCATGTCTTGTACTTGTACATAACTCAGTAATTCATTAACAAATATTCCAATAAAATTCATTTTACATTCCTAATCATGTCTAGTACTTGTACATAACTCAGTAATTCATACATGTTCACACCATCTAACATTGCAGTGACTTGCTCCTTATAAAAGGTTGCATCCATCACAACAGCAGCCCCACCCTTATCAGCGGGACATATAGATATACTGTTGTCAGTCTGTAGATGTTTCAATGCTTTAGACTCTTCCCTATTTAAATTAAACTTGTACAAAGTACCTTGTTGAAAGACTTTCAATAAATCACGTTCAACTGCGTTATAAAAAACTTCCAAGGTTGCATTCAATGTAGGATTAAAGTCACTGGGTTTCTTAAACCCAGCTACGCCAGTATCTAGAAGAAACATGGTCTTAAGTTGCAAGTTATGTGCAAACAATCTGATGTCCAGCAGGGTGTCGCCTGAATCAACAGAACATGAAGGTACAAAAATGACAGTCCCCTCTCTAGGAGAAAAAGCTCAGACCTCTTAAGAACTCTTTTACAGATATTGTGTGCTGATGTACATCTTCTTCCATATCCATTTCAACAACTGATTCTGCGACTCTTCACGATGTTCCATCCACCTTTTCTGACTCCTGCTCGCAGAGTGACCTCTGTCCCCTTTCTTCCATACTGGTAAAGGTATAGTAAAAAAAAACTTATGCAGACGTGGAACTCCCTTGTTTGGGTCTCATCTGGTTCACGTCTCTCAGCTCCTCTGCTTGACTGTTGTTCATCCATATTCCATGGACCTTTATTAATAGGGGTAGAGGCACTCGCATTCAATTCCTGTGGGACATGTTCATCACTAGTGCCTCCATGTCACTCATCATCGCCTCCCTGATCTTCCTTTGAGGGATAGTTTTCGAATGTGGCCAGGAAAAAACCTGACCTTTAGTGAAGTCTTGTGAGATCTCTCTGCAGTTTCTTCAGCTTTGTCTGTCAGAGGAGAGTCTCAACGAGATTTACTCTGTTGACAACTTCATCAGGTTTATCAAAAATACTGCCCACTGGAAACCCTTTGTATAACTTCTGCATATGCTTTTGAATCTTCACTGCAACGGATTGCTCAATTGGTCTAAAATGGTTAACTAGCAAACGTAAATAGCTGTAACCAGTCTGCAGAGTCAGCTCTTGCCACTGTCTCAAATACTCTGGATGTTCAGTACCATAGGTCGGCATTACAAGAATATGCAATCCTCTTGGTATCATCTTGTGATGTAGGCAATTCTCAAAATAAAATCACTGCCACTGCAAACAGTTATACTCCATCAACTCATCCACCAATGTTCTAAACTCTGCGTAAAACATAGCTCTGTCCAGCCCCTCAGGCTCACCTTGATGCAACTCACTCTCTGGTAAACACAACAGTGGACTGTTGCTCTGTGTCAACAGACCACTAACATGGCATTTGCCATGACTCACATTAGACCGTATCCCTCCTTTGAAAGTCCTTTCTGGATTGAAATACAACTCAACTTCCAAATTCCATCCCTCTGCCATGGTTGCCTCAAGTGTACGGAATATCCAGCAAAAAACAAAGAGAAGAAGCACTCCAACAATAACCCAGTGGTGTACAAAAAGTATAAACTGAAATAACATCCACCACCACTGTTTCGAGGAAATGGATGACTTTTATTAAAAAACAACAAACAGTTTAAAAACATTAAGCGCTTTCGCAACGTACTGTCACTTCTTCATACCATTTAAAAAAAAAAAAAAAAAGACCAGTCTTAAATACTTGAAATATTTAAAAACAACCAATGATCTTCAAAGGACCATCAAGGAAAAAACATCTTGCTGATCATTTGTTTTAGACCTCGGTTAGTCGACTGCAGAATGTTTTTAACTTTGATTGGTGTTTGGGCATGTGTGTTGTATTTGATTGCTTGGACTTTAGGCAATGAACTTCAGACATTGTAACTGTGTGTTCAATTTATACACAGGTTTCTTTAGAAACTGATAGGCTAGATGATTCTCTTGTATGCTTATGATTTGACATTTTTATTAGGCTTATATTTGGTTGGTTAGATGATGTGGTAGGAATATTAAATATTCATAGTTAATTTATTGATGGTCCTTTGAAGATCACTGGATGTTTTTAATTGCTTCAAGTGTTTAAGATTGTGCTTTTGTTGTGTTTTTAAATGGTCTGAAGAAGCGACAGTACATTGCGAAAGTGTTTATCGTTTTTAAACGGTTTGTTGTTTTTTAATAAAAGTCATCCATTTCCTTGAAACAGTGGTGGTGGATGTTAAAAGGGATAAAATACAGAAAAAGAAAATTTAAAGGGATAAGTACAAAAGATAAAAGAAAGGAAACTTATGAAAAAATATATATACAACTAATGATTGGGGATTGGTATAATGATTAAGTTGTTTGACTCACAGACACAAGGTACAGTGTTTCAGTCTCACTTTTGGAAGGGTAATTGACTATGCTTAGAATGGCCTATTAAGAAAGCTGTCCCAGTAATTAAGATATAAACTTATGAAACCATAAGTCTAAGGAAAAGGGAAAATGAAAATTTTAGAGTGCTTTCTGTAAATGTGAATAGTATTACGACTATAATAAGAATAGGGATTTTGCAGTGGTGTAACACGTGATGTAGATATAATTATATCAGAAAACACAAGACTTTTAACAAATGAAGAAAGATTATAAACACAGAAACTATGGGGAGGAAAGATATCTAGAATCTGGAAATGTGAGATGTTCTGAAATAGCCATATTCTAAAGAAATACAAGTTATCAGATGTAACGTTAGCAAAAATAGGAAGATTACCCATTGTAGATTTAAAATGGAAAAAGCAAGTGTATAGAATTATAACATTATAAAAGAAAAAAGTTAGAAGTTATAAGATACGGTAAGTTAAAACTCTGGAACAAAAATTCATGGACTGACAAAAGGGGTATGTATAGAATTGAGATAGATTTTATAGTACCAGAAAGCTTACCTATATAATAGAAGTAAACAGAATATATTACTGTGCTGCTAACTTAATAATTGATAAAATTCTACCACAGAAACATAGGGTAGCGAGGGAAAATGGAGGGGGGGTGAAAGCGAATACCATCATGGAAATATAGAATAGAGAAAACTATAAAGCAGCTAAAACAAGAAGTGTCATTGTTAGAAGATTATAGAAGAGGGAACAAATCAACAAAAATATTAAGAAAGACAGATGTGATAAAAGCAGGGTGGCCGCGGTGGTGCAGCTGTTAGCATGGTCGCCTCACAGCAAGAGGTTCTCCAGTTCAATCCTCGGCTGGGGTGCCTTCTGTGCGGAGTCTGCATGTCCTCCCTGTGGTCGCGTGGGTTTCCTCCCACATCCCAAAGACATGCTGTAGGTGGATTGAATACTCTAAATTGGCCCTAGGAATGAGTGCATGCATGTGTGCCTTCTGTGGAAGGTTGGGCACCGGGCTGGCAACTCGACACCATAAAACTCCACTGCCAATCATGAGCGGACAGTTGATGCGCTGTGGTGACCCCTAACCAGGAAAAAGCTGAAAGAAGAAGAAGAAGAAGAGAAAGCTTACCTATAGGAGAAGGGGAGGTAGTTGAAACAGATTTTCTGATAATCTTGCAATATGGCTAGAGATAAAGCAAAACCAGGAATATATAAAAATAGGCAAATTAATAAAAAGGATAAGTGAGGAAAAGCATGGAATGAAGAAGGAAAGATTAGAAATACAACTATGGAAAGATCATATTACTATGAGAACATTTTATAAAACTGTTCTGAATGCTGGATGACATTTAAGGAAAAATGTAAAAAAATGTTTTTATAGTGGCAATATGAGGTGAAAAAAGCAGAGAAAGAAAATATAAGACAACATATAATGATGCATTGGAAGATTTGTAACAAAGACAAAAACTACTTTGAGAAAGAAAAATAATTATGTGAAGGAAATCAAGAAAACACAATAATTGTTATATGAGCAAAAACATTTTTACAAGCAAAAAGAGAAGTAGTATCAAGTTACTTAATCAGTTTAGTAAAAGAAGATGGTAGTGTAGTAATAAAAATGAAAAAATGTAAAAGGAGAAATACGAAAAACTCAGGAAAAATTATTACTAGTGCAGTATAATATGGACAAGATATGTTTAAAGAAAAAAGAAGGTAGTGATAAAAAACAAAGTAAGAAAGTTAACAGAAAAAGGAAAATAAAGAGCTGGAAATGAAATTTCTTTAAATTAGCTAGATAATGAATTAGGACAAGTAAATATAGATTCAGCTGCTGGACCAAATGGAATAGGGTATGAAATATACAAAACTTTAAGGGATTGGCAAAAAAATTAAAATGTTTTTAAGGAATGGTTAAATTAATGTTTTATGTATAAAGAATTAAGCAATGGAATACTTCAATTCACATGGAGGAACGAAGGTGGAAGACAATTAAAAAGCTAGAGACCGATAGTATTGAACAGCAATGATTATAAGATCTCTATGCAAATACTACAAAGAGATTTTAAACTAAAATAGGAAATATTAATGAAGATGGTATATATAGTACAAAATGGTAAGGGTTGTTAAGAATTACTAATTATAGTTAGAGAAATTGTAGATAACAATATGAATACAAAAGAAGAAGTGAAAATCACAATAGGAGACCTTAAGGCATTTGATAAAACTGGAAATGAAGTCTTATGGGTAATAATGAAAGGATACAAGTGATAAAGGCAGGAAAGTATATGTCAGTGTAAAGTAATAGTAAAGTAAACACTTGTAAATTTCCAGTTAAGCTAAGAGGACTCATGAAGAATGGTGTAAGACAGGGATGCCCGAGTTGTATATACTTTGCATTAGTTATGAATGTGATAGCATGTGAAATCAATTACAAAATGAAGGAGGTGGGGATATAACATCTGAAGGATTACGAATTCCAGTGTTGTTAACTGCAAATGACATTAGAATTGCAAAAAAAAAATGGACAAAAGAAGTAATTTGCACAATGGGTATCTAGATGTGACAAGGATGGTTTTAAATAAAGAGAAAAGTAAAGGTTTAGCTAATGTAGCAAAGATAGGGGGTATATTTTACAATGAATGAAATTACTGTGTTAGATATACAATTTGGGAATAAAGATGAAAGTAGAATTCAATGGGCAAACAACAGAACAAATAAAACAAACTTGTCTTTTCTGGAGAACATATAAATTATCACTCAGAAAAAATGTAAATTCAGTACTGATAGGAAAATAGCATACTTAGGAAGTGTATTTATGTTGCCAACAATTTGAAAAGGAATTATTGCAGATATTTTTTTTTCATTTATATGGGGTACTAGATTAAACCCAGGAAAAACAGGAGTTTTGTATGTAAATAAAGAGGAAGGAGATTTAGGGTTAATTACCCTAGTGGTATATGCTGCTTCATTAAATTTGTATAAAGTGTTAGATAACTAAAAAAGATGAGAGATTAGTAGCAAAACTGTACAAATACACATATGATAAATCTAACAAAAAATTAAAGATATAAAAATAAGAAACAAATGGTGTAATCAGAAAGTAGCAACAGAATCCAATGATATAGAAATGACCCTTTCTAGATACGGCTGTCTACATTCTCACTCCACATAAAAAAAACTTTTTACTCACTAAAACAGGTAAGCAATTTCACAGAGAATACTCTGCTTCTTCAGACTGAAGAAGCACAGTATTCTCTGTGAAAGTGTTTACCTGTTTTAGTGAATAAAAAGTTTTTTATTCTGGGTGAGAATTGCTTGTATAGCCATGTCTGGAAGGGGTCTTTTCTAAATCACTGGATTTTGTTGCTGCTTAAGAGACTCCGACACATTTGGTGGGTTTTCTTCATTTTATTCTGGTAATCAGAAAATAGAATGCCAAGATTTTTTGTGGAGACTGGTAATTGATAAATTACCCATAAAAGGAAATATGCCATACAAAAAGACAAGACTGAGGTCACCTGGACTACAGCTTAGACTAAGCACCTCATTGGTTCTTTTGAGATTTCTTTCTTAAAAGCTGTCTCAGGTTTCAACCTTCTGTTACCTAAGAAGCTAAGTTGTGAGTGTTTCTGCCATTTCACACTGAGCTAATCGAAGGAAGGACACTGAGCAAACTCGGAACTATAATATATAACATTAAGTATCCTGTTTTTTGCTTATTTTGTTCTTTATTTCTTTGTTATTTACAGCACTCTGTGTACTGTGTATTTTTATAGCTAGTTTCACTGTGTGTGATGTATTAACTGGAAATTGTCCACTTTTATTAAGCATCTGTTGGGTTGTTTGTTTCTGATAACTTGTTGCAGTTAAACTCTTTTTTTCTAGAGGCTCCTTTAGCTGTTTAAAACTTTCATTTAAAGCCTCACTGCTGCTTTTCAGCTGTGATGAACATTTTTGCAGTTCGTTTCCCACCCTCCTTCCCTGTTGGTATAGTGTTTTTATGGTTGGTGGCTTTGCAGTTGCCCGCCCCTAGTGTAAATTTGATCTGGGACCCTCCTCCCACTCCCAGTCTAGTGTCATTACCTCATTCTACCCAGTACAGGGAGAACATTTGAGAAGGCCAATCAGCTTAGTTTCTACTACTCCTTTCTCTCTTTCCACTTAAAAAAAACAACCCGCCCCCCAAAAAAAAAACAAAAAACTTTTTCTAAGCTTGTTTCCTGCCTTTCCTGTGGGTAGTCTAGCCTGGTAGCCTGGATATAGATTTGCTGTGTCCAGGACTATTTGTAGGCTTCTAGGCCCCCAAGCCTTTCTGTGTTGGAGGGAAGCCTTCTAGCTTAATTTTGTTTCTTAGAACTAGCCAGTTTTTTTTGTTTCAGCGCTTGTTCAGAACTTATTGTAAGCACTAAATAAGCTACAAATTACTACAGCACTCAACTTTCCTCACTGTCTGAGGAAAACAGTTTCTAGTAACTAACAAATAAGCACCTATCCAGGCATGTCTAAGGGTCAGCACCCGGTGTTTTCTCCTGTCTACCTGATGAATCTGGGCATCTTGGGGCAATGCAGTAATTGCCTCATGTACACAGACAACCCTCTCCTCCTACCACCCAACACTACAACCTGTGAGAGATGCACTTATATAGCCAAACTGGAAGCAAAGCTCTCTTCACCCAAGACTGGACTAGACAGTCAAGAGGAGAAGGTAAACACTTGCACCACACCACACTCGGCACAGTCCCTCAAAACCTACACCACCAAAACACACACATAGAAACACAAAACACACACTTACATTCACGGAGGCTCTCAGTAAAAACCTGCCCAAGCAACTGGGACCTCCAAAGCAGAAACATAAGCAACCTCCACCCCCCAACACAACCCAAATGACACATAGCCCACAAACTCAGTGTGCCACTCAACCACAGCCCATAAGGCATAACAACGTACCAAACACTCTAGTCATAGGTGACTCTATAGTCAGGCACACTGATGTTCCACTCACCACGCTAAACAAGGAGAAAGTTGCCTGTCGGGTGCCAGGATCCGCCACATAACGCATGCACTCAGGTCACTCCACAACAAGTACAAATATGACTCTGTCATTGTCCATGTTGGTGTGAATGACCTGAGACGTACCTCCTTGGACTACATGAAAAGGGACATGGAGGAGCTGTCCGATCTTGTAGCCCAGGCAGGTATGACCCTAGCCCTGAGTAGCATCCTGCCATCACCCAGAATGATACCACAGTACGACGACAAAATGACTGACTTCAACAATTGACTAAGCTTCTGGTGTCATTCTAAGGGGATCCAGTATCTGTCTGCCTGGGATGACATGATCGACAAGCCACGATGCTTTGCCAGAGATGGCCTGCACCTGTCGCCCCTGGGATTCCAGATACTGGCTAAGGCTCTAGCCACCCCTATAGTGCCTTTTTTAGGCAAGGTTCAAATGACAAATTCACCATCCTAACAGGTACAGGCAAGAAGAATCTGAGGGTATTGCTACTCAATGCTAGAAGTCTAAACCTCAAAATGCACTCTCTCGAGGCACTCCTTAAAATGGAGAACATCGACATCTATGCAGTGACAGAGACCTGGCTCAAAGCTCCAGAGAGTACCTCTGCATTACCAGGCTATAATTCATACCACACCTTTCGGCCACCTAACCTGGACCGAAACACTAAAGGCGGAGGCGTGTCCATATTCATTAAGGATATCCACACCTCCAGGCTAGTTGCTCAGCATAATGCATCCAAGATTATCCAAGTGCAACTAACTCTGGGCAAGACCGCAATCCAAATTGTAGCTTGCTACAGATCCCCCACCATGTCCCAGGATTCCCACTCCTCATTTCTTAATACACTGGAAAATATTAGGGTACAACCTAACACCCTAATAATGGGCGATTTCAACTACCCTACCATTAACTGGGAAAACTACTCATGTACCAACTCTTGTGCTCAACGTTTTCTAGAATTCATAAATTCCAATGCCATGGATCAACTTATCCACACCCCCACCAGGGGCAGCAATATCCTAGACCTGGTTATTACCAACATGGGCAACCGGTGCTCCACACCAGAGGTCAATTCCTCGTTGGTCAGATCCGACCATAAGCTAATCACCCCTGACATCCACATCCCTCCCCCCCATTAGGGAAACCACAGTAAAAAATTTCTCCAAAGCCAACTTCACGCTTCTTAAGACAGAAGTGGCAAACTTCACAACACCCATGCTGACGGACAATAGAGGTATGACTGCTGAATCCTACACAAATGCACTTTATAAGCAGTTACATGAGTGCATGGATCGTGCAATCCCTAACAGAACCAAGATGCTATCCTCCAAAAAAGGAAGCCAATCTGGTGGTCCCCTGCCATAAACAAACTCTACAACAGAAGAAAGAAACTGTTGCAAAAAAGAGTAAAATTCCATGATTGGAGAAACTCCCTGGTCAGCTTCAGTAAGAAGCTGAGATCCCTCATAAAATCCTCCAAAGCTAGTTATGAAAACAAAATCGCCACTGACTCTAAAGACAACCACAAAGCATTCTATAGCTATGTCAAGAATCTCAATGGCAACACTCATATCTGCTCTGAGTTACAGCACAATGTCACTAAATATACAGAACCAATGTATATTGCCAACATCCTGGCAGATACGTTCAGTGCTAACTTTACCCCTCTGTCATCCCCTAAAGGGCCCATCTCTATACCAGAAAAATGTAAAGTTCCTGTAATCACGGCTGCACAGGTAAAAAACACACTATCCAAAGCCAAGAACACAGCATCCATGGGACCTGACGACATCCCAGGCTGTGTTCTACATGAACTACAGAACGAACTGCCACCCCACCTAAGTACCATGTTCAATCATAGCCTCACCTCAGGCTATGTGCCCACTGAAAGGCGCACAGCGACAGTTATCCCACTCCACAAAGGGGGAGCCATCACAGACCCCGGAAACTACCGCCCCATTAGCCTAACGAGCCTGGTCTGCAAGGCTATGGAGCGTATCATCATGGAACTTATAAACAATGACATTGGTAATCTCCAAACTCAGGACCCCACCCAGTTCGGGTTTGTAAAAGGCAGATCATGTCTCCTAAACCTGACAGACTTCTTTAAAGCAGTCACCAAAGCCGTAGATGAGGGTAAGGTGGTTCACACAGCCTATCTAGATCTTGCCAAGGCTTTTGACACCATCCCCCACTCTGGAATTATAGATAAACTCAATAAACTAGGTATCAATCCCTATGTCACAAGATGGGTTGCCAACTGGCTCACTGACAGAACCCACACTGTGAAAGTAGCAGACTCCAAATCCAGCTTCAGACCAGTGACAAGTGGAGTACCACAGGGTTCAGTCCTGGGTCCTCTCCTGTTTGGTATCTACTTCTCTGAAGTACAGGCCAACACAGAAGGTCTTTGGCTAACGAAGTTCGCAGATGACTGCAAACTAGGAGCCATAATCAAAACTCCAAAAGATGTGGACATCCTACAAAAGGGCCTTGCTGAGACAGATGCCTGGTGTCAAAGCCATGGCCTCAAGCTCAATGCCAAAAAGTGCATCGTCATTCCTTTTGGTAAAAGCTCAGTACCCATGAACTACCACATAGGTGGTAGTCTACTTAACACCGAAAGTGTGATAAGAGACCTTGGGACACAGGTGGACAGTAGTCTCTCCTTTGATAATCACATCGCCACAGTAGTCAGGAAATCCTTCTATGTGGCACACCTCATCACAAAAGGTTTCTCATCCAGGAAAAAGAAGTCATTGTTCCCCTCTACTCGTCACTCATTAGACCCATTATAGAGTACAATGCCCCTTTTGGTATGTACCTCACAAGACATCTACAACAACTGGAAAGGCCATAGAAATACCTCACAAAGAGGATTACCAGCCTCAAAGAGATGCCCTATGCAGACCGTCTCAAAAAACTGCAGCTTTACTCCGTTGCATATCGCCTACTCAGAGGCGATCTCTGCCTAACACACAAAGCTATGTCAAACCCAGAGCTTTTAGACATGCTCCACTTAAAGAAATCCCAATCCCTACGAGCTACACGCTCTAGGGACCTAAACCTCGTCACCACAATAAACAGAACATGCTGGAGGGATAAATTCCTGTCCCAGAGACTTCCCATACTCTGGAACAAACTACCTATCTATATAAAACAAAGATCTTCATTAGCACTCAAGAAAAATTTTGATGATTGGATGGGAGATAGGAAATTCACCCCGGGGATCACTTCTGTGGCTCTGCTCGACAGTGGCACAGGAAAATAATTTTTTTGGGTGGCGAAAGCCAAGGTACCTTTGGCTAGGTTTATATAGGCCCTAGGGCCAATAACCTAGTACCTACCTATGAACCTATAGATACGTTTACATTGTCAAGAAGACCAAACTATGGAATGTGTTTCTGAAATGTAAAAGCGTAAAAAAGTTACTGGGAAAACTATGTAAAGAAGATTTTTCTGTGATACAAAAGAAGTGGATAAAATAAACATGGATATGATTAAATATGTATATTATAAGAACTGAAGTAAATATGTTAAAAGAATAGATAAGCTATTTTATATCATATGGGTTATAAAGAATAAATGAAATTATGTTTAATGGTAAATGGATTGTAGTAATAAAATTAAGTAAAATCAGATGGTAGTTATGGAAAAAGGAGTCGGGGGTCTCACAGGAATGAAAATTTAGTATGACTGTAAAGGAATTATGAATATGTGTAAATATATTTATATATCTATATAAATGTACATTTATAACTATTTGTGAATATGTAAATTTGTTGTAAATTAGTTATTGTACATAAATAAATGACACCTATTCTTTTTGACAGATGCCATGGGACCTTTTATATCCACCTCAGCTACCACAAACTCAAGTAGATGAGGCCGTGGGTTTAATGTCTCATCCAAAGGAAAGCACACTCAGGAGTGCAACACCCCCCCCTCCCATGTTGTACTGCAGTGTCAGCAATCTATCTACCTGGTGTGGGAAAATAATAAGCCTTCTGCACCAATGGTGAATGTGCTACCCGAGTAGTAAAGGCATAGGTTCAATTTCATTCACATGCATGTTTCTTGTATGCATTTGTGGCATGCCATGCTAGTGCACTGGTCTACAGAATGTCATAAAATACTGTGGGGAGATCACGAGTTCCCACACTCTCATGGTTTCACTGTACAGCAGGTAAGGTGTGGCCTACTTTGCTTGTTTATATATCACATTACCTGTTGTCTATGTGGATGGATACTGTGCCCTGTGGAAGGAGGTCCTGGAAGGCCTGCAGTGCTTTCTAATTTGGTTTGTTGTTGTTCTTGTTGTGTAGATTTGTCTCCTGTGGGACAATGTTTCTTGGGCTCTGCCCTGAGCAATGTCCTGTGGTAACCATGGTAGCTGAAAGGGGTAATGTAAAGGGACCTCCTATGTTCAGATTCTGACTGTCCAGCCATCAGTGAAGATGACTTCTGCAGGTATTAGAGATGCGGATTGTTTTTTCCCCATCATCTTGTGAGACCACTGCATCATTAGTGTCCACATGCTACACTCAGTAAATTGTGGTTGCCATCAGGCACAATATCTTGAGAATCAGTATGCTGCCATGGCACAGAGGTCAAAGTTTGGCTATTGTTGCTCAAATGGCATCTGATATAAAAAGGTTCTTTGCAGGTTTCAATTGTGATCTAAACTTGCTCTGGTATCCTTATTGAGCATATGGACAGTTGGGCTCTCAAGAGGGCTTGTTTTTTGGGCACTGCCACTATCACATTATCACACAGTCAGCAAGAAGACCATTACTCCAGTAACACTTCTATTCAGACCGTTGATGAAGGTAATAGTGACTCTGAAATGGATGAAAGGGATGAAGAGTTACTTAACTTGTCTATCTATAATTATGAGTTTGAACATGAAGTGTTTGATGTTAGTAATAAAGCTAGTAATGTTTTCTCCAATGTTAATGCTGTTAATGGTGAACTTTTAACTGGTTATGGTAGATTAATGTTACCAAAGTTAAAAAAAGTTAGTACTTTTATGCCCCATATTTCTGTACCTGCTGTTTCTACATTTCAAAAAATTCTACTAAGGGAAATTGAAACTATGTTTAATGAATTTTGTAAAAAGAAGAAATGTTTCAATTTAAGTTTTGATGAATGGCAGACTTTAAAAGTTTTGAAAAAATCTAAAAATGAGTATATTTTCAAGCCTGCTGATAAAGGTGGAAACTGGGTTATTATGGATAGAAACAAGTATTTCAATATGGTAAATGGATTGTTATTGAACTCTGAAGAGTATAGGAAATTGGACAGTGACCCTATTTTATCATTCAATAGTGAACTGTTATTCTTATTAGAAAAAGGTGAACGCCTGAGTTTTTTTGCGCATACTGATGTTAAGAAGTTATACATCCAAAAACCTAAAACACCTATTATATATGCACTACCCAAAATTCATAAAAATTTGGAAGAACCTCCTGGTAGACCGATAATTTCGGGAATTGGTTCTTTTTTGGAAAGTGTCAATTTGTTTTTGGATTCACAGTTAAAGATGTATTTATATAAGGTAACAGCTCACATCAGGAATACACAAGATTTAATTAATAACATCTTGAATTTGAACTGGAATTATGATTATTATTGGGTCACTGTCGATGTTAAGTCCTTATACACCAATATTGACATCAAGTGGGGCTTGGAATCAATACTAAAAATGATGGGTGAGGGACCTAGAACAAATTATATTATTACTTTATTAGAGTTTTGTTTAACTCATAGTTATTTTTGGTTTAGTAATGCATATTATTTGCAGGTTAAAGGCACTGCAATGGGTGCAGCATATGCACCATCATATGCTATCATCTATATGGATTACTTTGAGAAAAAATTTATTTATCCGACAGATTTCTTTAAAAAGAAAGTAATTCTATATAAGCGCTTTATAGATGATCTTATTTTTATCTGCAAGGGGGACATATCTGATTTTTTGGAATTTTTTGAAATTCTTAATCATAATGAACATAGTTTACAATTTTCATATGAGATTAATAGGAACAAGATTAACTTCTTAGATTTGACCTTATTTGAGAAGGATAGAAAAATTGAATTTAGGCCATTTAGGAAGGAGACTTCAGTTAATTTGTTCTTACATGCTACAAGTATGCACCCATTGCATCTTATAAGTACCTTACCATATGGGGAATTTAAAAGAATTTGGGCTCACACTAGTATCAAAGAAGATATAGATGAAGAACTACATACAGTATTAATGAGACTATTGGAAAGGGGTTATGAATATAATCAATTATTAAGAAGTATGGATAGAGTGAAAAATAATATAAGATTAAAAAGTCATAGGGACAATATTACAACTTATTATGATAAGAGGGAGATTGGTGTGAAGAAAAATGTTGAACAAATATTCTTTGTAACTAAATTCTCTCCCTTCTCGGATATATTAGTCTCAGTAGTTAGAAAATTTTGGTACATAATTAGTGAAGATGTCAATATTGGTGAGCTATTCCCTAATTATGTCAATTTCTCCTTTACAAGGGGAAAAAATTTGAGAGAAATACTAAATAACAATCTATTACAACACATTGAATCTACTAAAACTAAAGTGGGCACCTTTGCATGTGGCTCATGCAGCATATGCAATAGGGCGAGTAATTTTGAAGTTATCAATAATATACCTCATATTTCGAAACACTCCTTTAACTGCAAGTCTACCAGTGTAGTATATATATTAGGTTGCTCATGTAAGGACATCTGGTACATAGGACAAACCAAAAGAATGATAAAAATCAGAATTCTAGAACATCTAAAGGACATACGAAATTCTAATTCCATTAGTCCGGTTGCTAAGCATTTCATGGATACTCATGATGGGTGTAGTGATAGTTTGAGATATTGTATATTGGGAAAACCTTTTGCCTGCAAGGGAGAAGATATAGTGGGTAAACTGTTAGAATTGGAAACAAGAATGATACTTAAATATAAAACACTGAAACCATTTGGTTTAAATCAAGAGCTGGGTTTATAAAATTTATAAAATGTATTCATAAAATGTATGTAAAATGTATGTAGATCAGAATTTTGTATATTTATATTATTTATTATTGTTTGTATTTCAGCTGCTGTAAATTAGTGGGTGATTATATATTATTAGAAAGTAAATTATTTACTTCTAATTATAAGAATTTAGTTTGAATAATATTTGTACATAATAACATTAATTCTGTTATACATATATTAATTTTGTGTTTTGTAATAGTGATTTTTCACATATCAAAACCATTTTACATATAATGAATTTTGTATGTTGAAGGGATATATTATATTATATAAGCACAATTGGTTCTTAAATAGAATTAGTTTAAAATGTTTAAAACAAATTAAAGAAGTAAATGCCATATTTCTATATGCTATATACAGAGATCACTTTAAATTTTGATGAAATTTTGATGAATAATTGAATTTAATTGTTAATTGTCAATTAATTAATTATGTATGAAGTATATAAGGAGTTCATTTTGAAACCTGTAATGTGATCCTTTGAAGGCGAATAGCCGAGGTACCAGATCGTTATGGAATAAAGAACAGTGGTGGATTTGACTGTTGGTGTGTTTTTGGGCATTACTCCAGTATGGTCTGTCCTTTGGAGGTCACAGTATATGGCCATGTTTTGCTGTGATGGGTAAGGTCACATTAAGTTCTCCCCAAGACCTTCCTATGACCAAATTAATCATGCAGTCCACAGCTGGATATATCCAAGTAGTAAATGAGGCAGTCTGAAATGACTTCACTGGGATTTCTTTATCAGGGGAGCATGTCTATGGATCAGACTCATCATCTGCAAAATTTCTCTAACCATGGTGTCATCTGTGGTGGACTGTGGCAATCCCTACCCTTCATCAATGTCTGAATTGGGGTAAACAGTCACTGCAGAGGAGTCTTGCATGTCCTCTTCCAGGTCATCTCAGGCTATAAGTCTTCCAAGGGGATAGAGGATGGCTGTGACCATAAGTGGTGCTTTCTTATGAGATCTTTCAAAACTCTGAAAATGAAGCTCCTGATGAGTATCCAAAGATCAAAACTGATGAGTGTTAATGGGTGGAACCAATTAGTGGTGGGTCTGTCCTTTACAGATGTCTGAACAAGGGCAATCTTTCATTGACTCTGAATGCCAAAGAGGTAACTATGGGAGTTCATAAAGCCAGTACTAGATTCAACCTTGGCGCAGAACAGGTTGACTTCAATGAAGGACCTACACTTGGAGGCATTGATCTTGAGGTCATGCCAGACAAAGCTGGCTCCAGCATTAAAAGATCTAATGCTGAAGTGTCATATATAGCAAATGGCCCAGTAAGGTTTGCACTAATACCAAATTCTCAATGTTGACCTCTTGGTGGACATATGCTCTAGACATTGAATGGCTTGGACTCAAAGGTAACAGGCTCAAAGATGATGGAGTCAAAAGGTCAAATTCTTTTGGTGCCGACACAGACTGCATTGGATAACCGTGCCAAAACTGGTCTGGAGAAAGTGCAGAAGATGATGCTTGGGATTCTAACCTGTCCATCCCAGACTTGAGAGGACAGCATGACACCCATTTCAATCTGACTTTTGATGAAGCCTCTCATCATGTGCTCAAGATTATACTGCATGGAGGGACTCCTGACAGACCCTACTTATCAAGTGGAAATGGAACAGGAAGGCCTATACTCAAGGCATCTACAGAGCTCCCTCTCAACAGAGAGCTCTTTTCCTCAGAGAAGGATCTTTAATTACCAAAATGTTAGCAAGTCAAACTCCCTGAGAGAAGGTATACACAGGAGCCTGAGAAATGGACCTCTAAGGATAGCCCAAATGAGGTTCTAGTTTCAAGGTCTTCTAGGATGGTTTGGAAGGCTCTCTCTCCATCCTGGGTAAACTGTATAAAGATGACTTCCTGTCCAATGTCTGCTCAGTCCTTCTCTTCCCCTTTCTCTTGCCTTTCTTCTTTGTTCTCTTTGCTGGATTCGTCTTGGGAAGAAGTCCACTTCAGGATAAGCATGTTCTTCCTTTCTTCTAAGGTACTTCAAGTGAAAGACTTGCATATCCTTGGTGTGTTCTGGCCCCAGGTACACATGCAGAGACTGTGGGTGTCCTTGGGTTGGATCTTACTGCCACAGCAGCTGCATTTGCAGAAATCCTGATCCCTTTTCCACTTCTAAAACAGGCTTGCAAACAAGGAGGAAAAACAGCAGCCACAATAATAAGTAACACCTAAACACAGTAAAATGCAGCACAGGATGCCCAACGAAGTACAGCATACAGGTTTATTCAGAGACAGCACACCACGAAGTAAAACAAACACTTATATCCACAAGTACGTTTTCATCTATACAGACTTCTTCAGATGCATAAGTGAATATAACTCACACATAGCAGTTTAAATACTTCTAAATGAGTAATGCTCCGCCAATCACAGTGCAGCTACTTGAAATGTGACAAGTTAAAAACACACACACACACACCACATATATATATATATATATATATATATATATAAATCTATATATATATATATATATATATATATATATATATATACAAATTCCCAATTCGTTGATGCACGCTTCCACCACGGTGCCCAGACCTCTCCTCAGCTAATGCAGCTCACAAATATCCCCAACTGAATCACCTGAAGGACCAGCATTTAAAAGATCAAAATCCCCTTTAGGAGGGGGGGCCGTAACCATAAGAAGCGACATGGACATGATTATATGATAACAGCTACAGGCCCTACAGGCCCTACAGACCAGTTTCTACAGACACTGGGACCATCGGATGAAACAAGGGTTATTGCTAATGACATTAACCAAATAGTGGTGAATCTAACTAAACAACATGTTGATTCCAGTGAATTAAAATTGCTAAACAAAGGTTTAAATTATGTGCCCTCATTTTATTTGTCTCACTTTGATACAGTTAGAGATATAAAAAAGTTTACTCGAGTGTTGAATTTGAAATGTTATTTTGCTACACAGTATGATACATCCCAGGTAGAATCTGATTCTGGATTTAAAATTAAAAAATCCAAGTTTCAACCAATATACAATAACAATGTAAAAATTTTTGAACAGTTAGTATTAAAGGAATTACAGACCAAGCAGGCAGATTTTTAAAAACACCAACAGAAATGTGTCTATTGATTAACATAAAGCTATGCAAAGATTAGTGACAAACACTGACATAGTTATAACAAAGGCTGATAAAGGTGGGGCAACAGTTATTTGGGACAAAGCTGAATATGAAGCTGAAGCTATTAGACAGCTGACAGATCCCATTTTTTATTGTTCCCTTACGATGGATCCAACTTATGGGTTTAAATCAATAATAGATGATTTCCTATCAACAGCAATATATGAACAGATAGTTACTGAGGAAATAGCTGGACAATTAACAGTTGATAATCCTACCTCACAGTATTTCTACCTGGTTCCTAAAATACACAAAACAATACTAGCTCCTCCAGGAAGGCCCATAGTAGCAGGAAGAGGTTCAGTAACTGAGCCTCTATCTCAGTACTTGGAATTTAAACTAAAGCCTTTACTATCACTAGTGCGAGCAAGAATAAAAGATACAAGACAATTTTTGTCATTGATGGAAGATTTACAGGTATCCACAAGCAGCCTATTAGGAACACTAGATGTTCAATCACTTTATACTAGTATTCCTCATAAAGCAGGCTTGGAAGCAGTGGAATATTGGATAAATAAGTCAGGCTTATATGCACCATCGGAAATGGAATTCTTGCTATCACTTTTGAAGCTTGTTTTAGAACACAATGCCTTCAAGTACAATAACAACTGGTATTTACAGGTAAAAGGGACAGCTGTGGGGGCAAAGTTTGCCCCCGCATATGCAGACCTATTTATGGGCTACCTGGAGGAATGGTATATATTTAGAATCTTTCCCTTTTTCTGGACAATTGATAATGTGGCGTCGTTATTTAGACGACTGTTGGGTAGTGTGGGCAGGTGACAAAGTACAATGGGAAAGTTTTAAAACATATCTGAATTCCAATACGTATGGCATAAAATTCATTGGGAAATTAGATTTGTTTACAGTGGATTTTTTGGATGTCAACGTAACGAAATTACTAGATGGTACAATAGCTACATCATTACATCGTAAACCGTTTTCAAAGAATTCCATTTTGCATGCCCATAGTTGCCACCCCCCACACACTATTAAAAATATACCCAAAGCACAATTCCAGCGAGTGAGAAAAATTTGTTCTGAGCAGAGGGAATATGTTAAAGTCCAACAAGATCTAGAGAATAGATTTAAGGCAAGGGGATACCAGGATAGGAATATTGAGGAGGCTAGGAATATGGTACAGCATTTGGATAGGAAAGAGCTATTGATAGAACGTACAGATAAAGTAAGACAGAAGTCAAATATAGTTAGGTTTATAACTACTTATGCAAGCAATACACAAAAGATTAGACAGATAATTGAAAAATATTGGAATATATTATGTAATGATCCATATTTGTCAACTATTTTGGATAGCAGATGTCAGTTTGGATATAGAAAAGGTAAATCCATAGGACAATATTTGTCAAGTCATAAAAAGGGAAATGTGAACAAGACAAGTAGTTTTGAAATAAAAGGAAGTACCTACTGTGGGTATTGTAAATATTGTAAATTGATGTCAAAAACCACTTCTTTTACATCCATCAATACTAGTAAAGTGTTTGATATAAGAAGCTTAGTTACCTGCAATTCATCTTGGGTAATTTACATGGCTATCTGCCAATGTGGGGCATTCTACATTGGACAGACGTCATGTAAACTAAAACAAAGAATTGCTATCCATATTAGTGACATAAAGTGCAAAAGGACAAGAAGTGCATTATACAAACATATTTTACAACATCCTAAAGCACATTTTGTCTTTGTAGGAATTGATAAGGTAGCAGACACTATAACATATGAGCTAGATAAACATAACATTTTGACTATAAAGGAGCGTAGATGGATAGTAAACTTGGGAGCGTTGTTTAAGCCAGGTTTAAATGAACACTGGTAGGTTTGACATACAATATAATATTGGCTTATAAATGGTGAACCAGATAATAGCTTATAAAATATTAGTCAAATATAAGGAGTACAATATTAGAAATATATCAGGATTGAAGAATAATAAGTTTTATGATTAATATATTCACAGTTAGGTACACTCAATGCTACCACATTAGTAATTAGTTCCTATGTAAATGGTATGTGTTTTTATGTAATTTTGCTATAACAGTATCATTAGATCAACTATGAGTGTATGTTATATAATAGTTAAATGTTTAATGTGGAGTAAGATGGCTTTAAATAATATGAGAGGCTGTATTATAAATTTGTGTAGGAGGCGCTGATGTATGACACACTGATGATGCTTTGTTAAAGCGAAACCGGTCTGTGGGGCAGACTGCGAGGCTGAATAAAGCCTTTACACCAAAACGGCTGTTGGATTTTTCTTTTCGAGTGCTGGATCCAAGTTGGGGAGATATATATATATATATATATATACACACACACACACACACACACATATATACGGTTCCACTTCATATCATCGAATTACCATTTCATTGAAATTGCAAATCATCGAGACCAAATAGTCGAAAACTCATTTAATCGATTCTCAAATCATTGAAAACTATGAAGCAACTACAAGTAACATTCCACAATGTTTTTACTATGTTTATGCAGGGGCAAGCCCCTGCATCCCCCATGAGGGCTCTGCCCCCGTGATAAATATACCAACTCCAGGTCGGCACTACAGTGGGGAAAAGGTAATTTCTAACCCCACTGTAATGCACCTGGAGTTGATATTTAATTAGGGTGTGGGGGTGGAGCCCCACATGGGCTGCAGGGCTTGCCCCCTGCATAAACATAGTACAAAGTGTCTGGGATGTTATTTGTAGTTGCTTCATAGTTTTCAATGATTTGAGATTCGATGAAACGAGTTTTCACATTCTCGATGATTTGCAATTCGATGAAATGGTAATTCGATGATATGAAGTGGAACCATATATACATATATATATACACACACACACACACACACACACACACACACACACAATTAAATCACATAAGTAAATGTATATGTAAATAAACACATATTTATTATATAAAACTTAAAACACAAATACCTAACTTTCTTAAAAGATTTTGTACTTAAAATAATAAATAAGACTCTTTAAACATATAAATAAAAGCAACCACTAAAATATTTTCCCAATGATAAAGCTCCCTCTAGTGGTCATTTTGAGAAACATTCCTTGCACCAGTAAAAAATATAACAATTTAAAATGAACATTTGTATACAGAAAGTGTATTCACATGAGTGTATTATAACCTGGTAGCACACAATTTTAAAACCGGAGCTAAAGAAATAACATTGTTTAAACCAGGGTATTTATTAGCCTCCAGTCAAATCTGTCAGAACACCTCCCCATACTCGATCGTAGTTTCCCATGGTCCTCCTCTAAGACCCGTAACTATTTCTTCCACCACAAAGAATGAAAACCAGGTTCCTACACAGGAGAGAGTATGTTTGTAAAGAACCCTTCTAGTGTTTTTGGTACGAATATCGTTCATGTGTTCGTACAGTCTTCTCTTTAATTTTCTCTCAGTTTCCTATGTAGAAGGCAGTACATTGACTACACAAGGCAATGTAAACCAAACCAAAAGAATCACATGAACTATGTACATTGCTGGAAAAATAATAATCTCTAGTTGGTAGAAACAGTGTTTCCCTATTAATAATATGTCTACATGCAGACAAGCCCCACACAAAGGTACCAGTGGTTCTATTATTCATATTTATTGTACCAGTGCGCTCAAGATAGTCTTTTACATTAGGACCCTTACTATAAATAATTTTAAAAGGAGTATCAAAGATGGGACTCGTATCCGATAATTGAGAGAATTTATGCCATTCTCTTTCCAAGATGTCTCTAATTGTCTTAGAGTCCCCATTAAATTTAGTAATAAAAGCTTTAACCACAGATGTCCGTGTGTTTAACACCACCCTGTATATCTGTGTTGGTGTTCGCAGTAGTAAGGTCATCACCTAAAAATGGGGTTAAATCTACCCTGTCTACCAGCCACTACTTAGTCAATTATTTTTTTGACCATCTCTGTGGGATATCCACGATCAGCAAACTTATTAGATAAGGTTCTACATTCATCTAAAATTTTTGCATCATTTGAACATCTCCTACAAATAAGGACAAACTGTGTCTTAACCACACCAAGCTTTTGGTGGTAAGGATGTGAGCTGGTAAAGTGGAGAAATGAATTTGAGTAGGTAGGTTTTGTATATATTCTGGACTTGAAACCACCTTGAAATTTCTCAGTTGTAACATCTAAATAGTTTACTTTATTAATGTTATACTGATGTGTAAACTGTAAGAAAGAAGTGGTGCCAGAGATGTACTCAAAAAATTCCGCCAGTTTACCTTCAGTGTCTACACAAAAAATGATTATATGATCCAAAAATGTTTATAGAGTGTCCAACACTCCTTCTATGCTGAATTAAAAATATGTACATGTCCCCAATACATCAAAATCAAATTTGCATATAATGGGGCACAGTGAGCCCCCATAGCTACACCAGAAATTTGGTGGAAAAATTCACCTTCAAAAAAAGTATTTTTTTTTTTTTAATACTAGTTCCACCAAAGTCAAGTAAATGTGGACCTCTTTGTCCGTAAAATGACCAAACACTCTTAAAGCTTCCTCAAACCACTGCAATCCTAGTGTATGTGGAATGCAGGTAAATAAATCAATAACCTCAATAGTCACAAATTTCAGTGTTTCACTGAACTGTTGCTGTTTCACTTTTCGTAAAAAATACCAAGAGTCCTCAAGGACATTCAAGTCCCCAAACTATATAGTTTTTAACTTTACATCCAAAAACCTAGCAAGGCAAGTTGTAACTGATCCTTCTGCTGCTACAATAGGATGTGTGTGTGTGTGTGTGTGTGTGCGTGGGGGGGGGGGGGTGGTCCTTGTAATTTTTATGGACTTTTGGGATACCAAAAATTGCTGCCACTCTAGGTTTATCATTATGGAGAAAGTTAAAGTTCTGTTGGTCAATAAAGTCTTCCAGTAATAAGTCATTTAATACAATATAAATGTTATGGTAGGCGACATTCATTTAACTGAGGGAAACCCTGGAATATGTCAGTGTCAGTGTTACCAAGCAAGTTTAACATTCTGGCCTCATAATCAATCTTGTTCATTAAAACCGTTCCCCCACCCTTATCAGGTCTCATGACCCTAACATTTTGACTACTCTTAAGGTTATCCATCACCTTTCTTTCATTGGGTGTTAAGTTGGACAAAAACATATTGCCCCAAAAAAGTTATGTCTTACCATAACGTTTCATCTGTGTTGTTCATCTTTTTTAATTCATCACTGATGGGTCCGGTTCCGAGCCCTTGGAACACAGTCGGCTTCTTTACCAAGCTCACGCCAGTCAAAAAAAAAAACCTCTTGAGCTAAGTCATTACCCAGAATGCCCTTCTCCCTGTTACATCAGATCGAGTTTGCTAGAAATACAGAAGTAAAGCCAAGGCCACTTCTGCGCAAACACCCTAGGACACCACTTAGACCCAAAGCATCCCCCAGGAGCCTTTGGAGGGGGAAGGAGGGTGGGAATTGATTAGTGAAAGAAGATGGACAACACAGATGGAATGTTATGGTAAGACAACTTCTTTATCTCATGTTGTTAATCTTCTTTCCATTCATCACTGATGGGAAAGAATCCCAAGCTACCTTGAGGTCCATAGGTGGCCCTTATGGAAGAACATTCCTGAGTACCATTGAGCCGAAGGTAGCTCTCCCTCTGGAGACCAAGTCCAATTTGTAATGACTGATACAGGTATGAGGCTTAGCCCAAGTAGCTGCTGCGCAGATGTCACCCATGGAAGCCCTGGAATGGAAAGCTACAGATGTTGCCATAGATCTAGTGGAGTGAGCGTTAAATTTTGGCATAGGTTCATTACTGAGGGAATAGATGAAGCACATACATTCCCTTAGCCATTTTGATAATGCAACCTTGGAAACAGCCTCTCCTGTTCTGGGACCAGAAAAGGAGATGAAAAGCTGTTCAAATTTATGGATAGATTTGGTCCTGTCTAGATAAAATCTCAATTGTCTATGAACGTCTAAGGAGTGAAGGCAGTACTCTCCTCTATTGGCAAAATTGGGAAAGAACACAAGTAAATCAATGGTCTGGTTTATGCAGAATTCAGAAACAACTTTGGGAAGGAAGGATAGATTCACCCGAAGTGATGCTCTGTCTTTATGAGATATCAGAATAGGGCCTCTTGATACACAAAGCTTGTAGCTCCGAGACCCTCCTGGCAGACATGATGGCTACTAAAAACAGGGATTTCCAAGACAAAAACTTTCGGTCACACATCACAGCAGGTTCAAAAGGTTTTTGAGTCAAAGACTGAAGGACTAAAGTGTGGTTCCATGGTTCCACAGGCTGTCTGACAAGAGGTCTGATATGAGAGGTTCCCTTGAGGAAGGCCTTGCAAAAGTGTAAAGAGATAAGAGGAATGCCATCTATACCATTACGGAAATTAGAAACTGCCTCTAGGTGTACTCGTACAGTAGAGGCAGAGGCTCCATTATCAAAAGACATAGCCAGGTACTGAAGTACCACAGTTACTGGAGCCGAATAAGGGTTTAGCAGGTTATCCTTGGACCAGATGGAGACCCTTTTCCATTTTTCCTGATATAGTTTTCTGGTGGATGGTTTATGAGAATGATGTCTTGAACAGGCGATGAGAGATTAGCTTGCCTGGCAACTAATGTAAGTGGAGAAACCAAGCAGTGAGCTTGAGAGTGGACAGATTTGGGTGACTCAGCCCTTGGGGGTGAGTAATCAAATGTGGTAGGGGGTCCAGAATCCATGGTGGGTATACTAGGTGAGGTTGAGAAGAAAGGGGAACCAAACTTGTCGAGGCCGGAATAGAGCTATGAGGCTCACCTTGCATCTCAACCGAAGAGCTTTCTTTAGAAATTGAGGAATCAGGGGAATGGGAGGATAAGCGTAAAGAAGTGCTGTGGGCCAATCGTGGATTATAGCGTCCCTCGGTGACTCCCCCTCCGGGGGAAGTGGGGCAAAATAGCTGCTGCACTTGTTGTTCGATGGGGAGATGAAGAGGTCGCAGCAAGGCTGGCCCCAATGGGTGAAAATTTCTGTCATCACCTTGGGATTGAGGGACTACTCGTGAGGCATGAGGATGCATCTGCTCAGTTTGTCCACAATCATGTTGGAGCTCCCCATGATATGCGTTGCTATCAGAAAGCAGTTGGAAGCTATCGCCCACTGCCAAATTCTCATGGCTTCTCGACATAAGGGGTAGGACTTGGTTCCTCCTTGTTTGTTGATATACCAGAACACTAACATACTGTCTGACTGAATCGCAATTGTCCTGGAAGGGAGAGCTGAATGAAAGGCCTGCAACGCTAACTGCACAGTTCTCAATTCCAGAACACTGATATGCAGGTGGGCCTCTGAGGTGGACCATGTACCTTGGACTGTCTTCCTCTAGAAATGGTCCCCCCACCCGATCAGGGAAGCATCCTTGGTCACGATGGCTCTGGGCTGAGGGGAATAAAATGGGCAACTCCAAAGTTATACGTCTGGCCTCATCCACCAAAGGAGGCTCTGTTTGCAGGAGTTGGTTATTCGAATCTGGTACTGGAGGGGGTGATAGTTTGGGGACCATTGACAAAGGAGGAGCCACTGCAGGATCTGCATATGTAGCTTTGCTAGAGGCACTATCGGGATTGAAGCTGCCATAGAACCTAGGGCCTGGAGAACTTCTCTTGCTGAGATCTTTGTTTGGGAGAGTATCACTCAGAGCTGAAACCTCAAACGGTGGAGTCTGTGAATTGGGAGTGATACTAGACAGGACCAAGTACTGAACACTGCTCCGATGAACTCTATTTGTTGTGTAAGAGTAAGGTTTTACTTCTCCCAATGTATCGTTATTCCCAACAATTTTGCCAGAGAGAGAGTATAATGCAGTGCTGTTACCAGAAGATGCTTCGTAGGGGGGCAGTGAGGCGCCAGTCATCCAAATATGGTAACACCCAGAATCCTTGTAGTCTTAAGTGAGCTGTGACCACTGTTATACACTTCATGAACACTCTGGGGGCTATAGAGAGACTGAATGGGTAGGGTGCGAAATTGATATTGACTGGCCCCTAGCCAGAAGCGAAGCAGACTCCTGGAGCGTTTGTCCATTTTGATGTGGTAATATGCATCCCGGAGATCTATTGAGCACATCCAATTGACTTGCCTTAAAAAAAGGGAGAATGGACTGAACCATGACCATTCGGAATTTGGTTTGGGTGACGGACTTATTTAAGCTGCTGAGATCCAAAATGGGTCTCCAGTCCCCTGTCATTTTGGCACCAAAAAGAATCTTGAGTAGAATCCAGATCTGTGTTAGTCTGGTGCGACTGGTTGGATGACTTTTTTGAGACAGCTTTAATATCTCTGAAGCAGCTTCTTCTCATTGACTGGGTGGAATGTCGGGAAGTTTTTTTGGAAGGTATGGCTAACAAGAAAGGGGAATGAGATAACCTCTGGTGATAATACTCTGCACCCAACTATCGGTGGTAATGGATTGCCAGGCAGCTTGGTGCAGAGAGAAATGACCCCCAACTGCTTCCAAAGGTAAGCAATCAGGTTGCTCCTCAGGCATGCTGATAAGGCTGTCCAGAGAAGGAGTCTCTGGAGCCTTGGTTAAGAGGACCCCCTCTGCCTCCGTAGGGGCATCTTCCAGAATTGTTACCCCCTCTACCACTGATGGTATCATCACCACATGTGGTATGGAAAGGGCCCTAGGATTTTTTGTGCCACATTCTTCCACTCCTCTGATTCCTGGAGAAGGTACATTGAGGATTGGAAAAATGTAGTCCTACGGCAGACTAGGTCTTTCCATCTTGCTCACACCTGGCTACCGTGTCCTTTACTTTAAAACCAAAAAGGGATGAAGCATCAATGGGAGCATTCAGAAAGAAAGAAAGACTTAAAAGGGTCCGCGAGGTCACAAATGTGCATCCAGGCATGACGTCTCATGACAATGCCTGAACCCGCTGCTCTAGCCACCCCTTCGGTCACATGTGAAAGCAGCCTCATGGACGAGTTGGATATTGATTCCAGGGTTGCGAGCTGCGAGGCCACTTTGTCTCTGACCTCGTCCGACAACAGTCCTGCAAGAATTCCAGAGAGTTTGGAGATCAAGTCCTTCTGGAGCCTCATAAAATGTGCCAAATAGTTCAGAGACCGTACAGCAAAGGTCACTGATGGAAAAACAAGCCTTACCAAGTCTGTCCACCGCCCAGGACTCCCTGTTGGGTGGATGGACAGCGAGACTTTCCTCAGCCAAGTCTTTTAGTGGCCGCCGCCACCACCATAGCATTGACTGGTAAACCTTTGGACCAATGGGGGTTCTCCTCGGGAAGGAAAGAATTCTGCCTGGTCTCCGAGAGATCGCCTCAGTGGAATCAGGGTTCTTCCAAGTGCCCTGCACAATGAGCTGGATGAGTTCGTCAGCAGGTGGGGTCACCCAAGAGGTAGAAGGCTGGGCACGGAAAGCCTGCAGGAACATGGACTCCTCAGGCAAAGGGTTGGAGGGCTTCAAGTCACCTCTCTGCTTATTTCCAGGATGTCTCTCAAAGGAGTCATCATCAGGAGGTGACTGAAGGGACCCTTCACCAGCATCGTAATCCATGTCTTCGGTTAAGGACTCCTTGGGTGAGTCCACATGCTTCCTCTTGCATGTCCTCTTCCGAGGGGGCTCCTCAGTGGGGGTCTCTGAGGAGGACTCGGAAGAGCAGGTACCCTGAACAGGTGTGTCCTGCAGCTTTTCTGCCTGGTGTCCCAGGGAGGTGGTCTGTGACAGTTGTAGCTCAGAGAATGGAAGTCCTTATGAGATATTTGTTTACCACAAGACAAACAATTATTAACTTTTTTTTTTTTTCAATCATCAGCAAGAAAAAAAAAAAAAAAATGTGCCCAGCTTTAGAGCTTTTGGTAGATGAAAAACTGAAAAAAAACACAGATGACCGACGACTGCTGCTGCTGAACTGCTCTTGGGCACGGGCAAGAAAGAGAGAAAAGAAGAAAGGGATGCCTTTATATTGCCTTTATACTCCTGATGTCGGGAGGAGGTCGCATCAGGGCGGACCGACGACTGGAAGGAATCCCGCCCCCGAAGGGCTGCCTGAGGCAGGACAACCCATATGTCAGGACTGCAGTTGCATTCTTGAAGGACATCAGAGGAGTGCTGCCAGAAGCAAGAACCCTCTCCATCGCCCAGCAGCTATCGGCACTGTGGATGGAACGGAGGAGAAAGATGGCTCTGTGCCACAGGTCGATTTGCCTGTCCCCCAATCCCCAGATTGAGGAAGGACTGGTTCTGAGCAACCGAAGAACAAAGGACCAAAGGGGTAGACTCGGAGCTGAAGTGGGATGCACTGTAGGTGCCGAGGTCGTGGGTTCCAAGAAGGATGTTGGAGAAGAGGGCTTCGGAACCGGAATGGTTGAAGGAGGAGTGTAAGATGGAGTCCGTGGATAAGTGAAACCCAAATCCTGCAGGTGGATGGATCTTAGGAAGTGTGGGTATCCCCCTGGCTAACAACAGCTGGTCCACAAGATGCACCAGGTCGTGTTCAGACAGGCTCCTGGTGGATCTAGTTGATACTCCGGACAGACAGTCAGGATTTGGCCCAGAAAGGGATCTATGGAAGGGGAGTATTGGGTCTGTGGTGCAAGGTCCGTCGGCACAGAGGTCTCAAGTTTCAAGACCGGTAGTAGTGCCGAAATGGCACTCTGAGCCGAAACAGTCAGTTCCAAGTTTGAAGGTGTGCCTTGAGCGAAGGTGGCTGCAGGTGCCAAAGTCATAACAGACAAAGTAAGGTCTATGATTGGTGACAAAAGCAGGACCAGTGCCGAAACTGGCGCCGGTAATGAAGATTTCAAGGTGCTCAGAGCCAAGGAAGATGGAGCCGTAGAGGCAGATTTATGTTCAGAGGACAACTATGGGACCTTAGATTTTACAGGCTTACCCTGATCACCCTATAGTGAGGAGGGAACCAAGAGGGACCTCTTTTGTCTTTAGAAGGAGGGGTTGAGACTTCCATCGCAGAAATGGCCTCTGAAAAGGAAGACTTGAGTAACCCCTTCAGAATCAATTTATTCTTGCACTCATTAAGAGTGTGTTGAGAGAAAAGCTGTCGAATGTTACACGGAGGGTGCACCAAAAGGTGGGGCACTCTCAAACAGTATGCACAGTCATTATGAGAATCACTATTAGGTAACCTGCTATTACAAGAAGCACAATGCCTAAAACTTGAAGTACCCTTCTTATCAGACATGTTTAGAAAGAGACACTACAGGCCAACAGTAAAATCCAGTAAGTCAAACAACATTCAAGGTAGTCACAATTATCAATACAGATGTGTAGAGAAGAAAGAGAACACTACCAAAAACTAAAGCCAACAGAAGAAAAAAGAAGTTATGTACTCACCATAACGTTCCATCTGAGTAGTTCTACTTCCATTTGTCTTCAACCTATGGGTACCTGATCCTTATCAGATCTGAGCCGGCAACTTTACTAGCATCAGCTCCGAGCTCCAAGCTCCTCCCCTTACCCATAATACACCTCCACTACCTTCAACCCCCAGATCGAATTTGCTGGATCATATACTGATAACCCGACCTGAAACATACTAACGACCTATAACTGCAGCCCGTAGGCTGTTCACATGCCAAGGTCCGGGGGAAGGAGGGGAGGAATGGTTGAAGGCAAATGAAGTAGAACTACTCTGATGGAACATTATGGTGAGTACATAACTTCTCTATCTGAAGTAGTTTACTTCATTTGTTCTTCACCCTGTGGGACAGAGTCCCCATCTACTAAACTCCTGGGTGGCCCTCACGGAAGGATATTCTGGAGTACCGCAGAACCAAATGATGCTCTTCTCCTAGAAGTGAAATCCAATTTGTAGTGAGAAATAAAGGTATGAGATGAGGACCAGGTAGCTGCAGAACAAATATCATCCAATGAGACTCTAGACCAAAAGGCCGCAGAAGTAGCCATGGGCCTAGTGGAATGAGCTTTCACCTGACCCAGGGGAGCCATGCCTCTGTCCTTATAGACCTGAAGGATGCATGAGAAAATCCACCTAGCAATAGTGACCTTGGAGATAGGCTTTCCAAAAAATGGTTTGTAGAAGGACACAAACAGTTGAATGGATCTACGGAAATTTTTGGTCCTATGTAGATAAAATCGTAACTGCCTATAAACAGCCAGCAGGTGGAGCTTGTACTCCATCTTGTTAGCAAAATTAGGAAAGAACACAGGTAAATGGATGGTATGATTGATATTGACTGGTCATGCCACCTTGGGAAGAAAGGATGGATTGGTCCGAAGGGAAACCCTATCTTTGTGAAAAATCATATAAGGTACTTTGACGGACAAGGCCTGCAGTTCTGAAACCCTTTTGGCAGAGGTAATAGCCACCAGAAATGCTGTTTTCCAAAATAAATATTTTAGATCTGTGGTTGCAGCAGGTTAAAAAGGCGGAACGACCAAAGCTTAAGGAACCATAGTAAGGTCCCATGGGGAAACAGGATTCTTGACCAGGGGGCGTAACAGAAAAGTACCTTCAATAAAGGCTTTACACAGCCTGGTGTAGGCTAGAGAGGCAGAATTCTCACCCACATGAAATGAGAAATGGCAGCCAACTGAATCTTGACAGTAGAAGAACTAGCTCCGTGTTGAAATATCTCGGCTAGAAAGTAAAGAATGGCAGAAATAGGAGCTGTGAAGGGATATAAACTCCTTTGGGAGGCCCAAAAGGAAAAATGGTTCCACTTGTTGTGGTAAACCTTCCTGGTCGAAGACTTATGAGCAGCCACTAAAATATACCTAACTGAGGAGGATAATCCAGGAGTCCTAGCAATCATGGGAACTGGAGCAACCAAGCTGTGAGCTTCAAACTGTCCAGGTTTGGATGTGGAACCCCCAAAGGGTGTGAAATCAGATCCTAAATGGGATACAAGATCCAAGGCGGAGCAAGAAGGTAAGACCAAAGGAAGGGAAACCATACCTGGCGAGGCCAAAACGGGGCAATGAGGATCACTTTGCTCCCCAGTCGATGAGCTTTTTGTAGAAACCTCGGAATAAGAGGTACTGGAGGGTAAGCATACAGAAAACCGGGAGGCCAAGCATGTACTAAAGCATTTCTGGGGGACTCCCCTGGCAGGGGAAACTCACTGCACTTTGCATTGGAAGGAGATGTGAAGAGATCGCAGCAAGTCTGACCCCAGTCGCGGAAGATCTGTTCCGCTATGGAAAAATTCAGAGACCACTCATAAGGCATCAAAATAGTCTGACAACCTGTCCGCAAGGATGTTGGACCATCCTGGAATGTGCATTGCGATAAGAAAGCGACCGGTGGAGATCACCCATTCCCACACTCTCATGGCCTCGCAGCAAAGGGGGTAAGATCTGGTCCCTCCCTGTTTGTTAATATACCTGACCACTAACATGTCTGTCTGACTGAATTGCAATCGTTCCCAGGGGAAGAAAGGCATGAAGGGCCTGCAATGCCAAAAGGACCACCCTCATTTCTAGAACATTTATGTCAAGCTGGTCTCTACGGGGGACCACAGGCCTTGGACTGTCCTGCCCAAACAATGACCCCCCCCCACCCGAGTTGGAAGGCTTCCATGGTTAATGTGGCTTGGGATGGGGCAGAAACAAAAGGGTGTCCCTCCACAATGTTATATGAGGGACGACCGACAGACTCGACTGAGTTGTATTGGATACGCCAGTGGAAGTTCCAACAGGGACCACTGTACAGCTAGAGTCCACTGTAGAATCCTCATATGTAACCAGGCACACGAGAGAAGCGTTATGGTCGCCGTCATTGAAGCTAAGGCCCTCAACACTGATTCCGCTGTTGGGAGATGAAAGTGGTAGATTAGAGAGACATGCATCCTCAAGTTTTGTACTCTCTTAGAGGTCAGGAAGATTTTGCACTGTAAAGTATCTATCTTTGCGCTAATGTAGTCTATCACTTGTACAAGATCTAGGAGTGATTTGGATGTGTGGATTGTGATCCCCAAATGCAGGGCAAGGATCAAGAAATAATCCCGGGTTTGGGAGAATAGAAGCCTGGTGGGAGCAGTGAGGAGCCAATCGTCCAGGTACGGATAGACCTGAATACCATGAAGCCTCAGGTGAGCCACTACTACCGCCATCACTTTGGTGAACACCCTGGGGGCTGTGGTGAGACCAAAGTGTACGGCTCGACATTGGTAATGATGGACTGCTAGCCAGAAACTGAGGAACCTCCTGGAGCGTCTGTGCATTTTTATGTGATACTAAGCATCCTGGAGGTCTAACGAGCACATCCAGTCGCTCTCTTGCAGGTACAGCATGATGGTGTTATGTGACTATCCAGAATTTTTCTTTGGCAACTGACAGGTTCAGGGTAGAAAGGTTCAGAATGGGCCTTAAGTCCCCCATTTTCTTTGGCACCAAAAAGACCTGGAGTAGAAGCCCGATCTGGACTGATCTGGGGGGACAGTTTTGATGGCTCATTTTTCTAACAGCTTGGAAATTTCCTGTGCTGCTGCCTCCCTTTGCGTGGATGGTACATCTGGGAGGTGTTTGGAAGATTTGGGGGGACCCACAAAGAGGATAGAGTATCCTCTGGATATGATCTGAAGCACCCAGCGGTCTGATGTTATGGACTCCCATGCCACCAGGTGCAAGGACAATCATCCCCAGACTGCCTCCAGAGTAGAGCAGTCGGGCCATCCCTCAGAGTTGCTGCCCGGGTCTGTCCGAGAAAGGATTCCCGAGACCCAAAATTCTTCGGACTCCCCCTCTGCCTCTGGGCCGGCATCCATTCTGTCCCCCTCTGCCTCTGGGGGAAGAAGAGCCCCGAGTGTCCTGGGAATACCATGACTTCCGGAACCACATCTTCTTTTGCCCTCTCTGGTTCTGGGAAAAGGACCTTTGAGGGTTCGAGAAGCGGATCCCGACGGCAGGCAGTGTCTTCCCGTCCTTGTCACTCTGGACTAACATCTCTTTGACGGTCTTACCAAAAAGAATAGAGCCATCATAAGGGGCATTGGCAAAGGACGCCTTGAAAGGTTCCAAAAATTGACATAATCGGAGCCAGGCGCTGTACCTCGTGGACACCCAGCTGCCCTAGCCACTCTTTCAGTAGCATGTGAAAGGAGTCACATGGACGTGTTGGAGACTACTTTCAAAGTGGCCATCCTCATGGCGAATGAGATCCTGTCCTCCTGCGACACGGACTTCAGGGGAGACTCCTCCAGCTCCTTTACCAGGTTGCATTGGAGTCTGATGACATGGGCCAGGTAGTTCAGTGCCCTAATAGAAAAGGTAGGTGAAGCATAAACCCACTTCCCTAGGCAGTCCATCATCTGCAACCCTCGGTCAGGAGGATGAATTGAGGAACTCTCCTGGGAAAGTTCCTTCTTTGTGGCTGCTACTACAACCATAGCGTCTATGGGGGAGCCCTTGTTCCATGCTGGCCTAGCCAAGGGAGGACTTAAAATCTTGTCAAGCCTTTTTGGAATTGTTTCTATGGTGTCTGGCTCCTTCCATGCCCAGGAGGTGACCAGGTCCACCAAAGGATTCACGGGAGGGAACACCCAGGAAGTAGATGGGCCCATGCCAAAAGCCTTCAGAAACACGGACTCGTCAGAAGAAGGCTTGGGGGCAGACCAACCTCCCCGCTGGCGAAGGATTTCCTGATGTCTCCAAAAGAGACATCCTCGGGAGCTGACCTAGGGGAACCTTCCCCATCATCCAAGTCCGTATCCTTGGCGAGGGACTCGGGGGAATCCAAGTGCCTCCTCTTGCATGTATGCTTGTGAGACATCTCTCCAGTGGGGTTCTCAGAGAGGAACTCACAAGCCACCTGTTCCTCAGGGGGAACCATCTGGGGATCCTAGAGCACGGGCTGTCCCTCTGGTAAAATGATGGGAATCGCAGAAAGAGCTGAGGGGGTCTGGGAAGGAGTATGAAGGGACAGTTAGGGGTCTCGATCCAGCAAAGAGAACCCTTTCTACCACGTTGAACGCCGAGGGAGAGTGAACCTCCTGTGGAACCAATAAGGAAACATGACTCCCTGGGTCCGACGAGAGAATCTGAGCTGGGCCCAAAGTAGACTAAGCTCGGAGGGAGTGGAACTTGGCCCGACAAAGGCAGAGCCAATGAAGAGAGTTCCACTCCTTTGGATCTGACACCCAAGCCCTGGCTCAGAGTGTGGCTCGGATCCAAGCTGGTCGGATCTGACACGGTACAGGCAGCTGTCGGCATTGAGGAAGCAGGTACCATTGGTGCCGACCCCCTGACTAAAGCCATCCTCAGATCCAAGTACTCTGAACCCGGTGGACGGATCGGAGAAGGAGAAATCGGGTGGAAAAAGGGAAGCAAGCTCCCCCCTCCTCAGGGAGAGGGGGCTGGCAAGACCCCAATCTGGATAAGAGTACGAATGAACCTTCTCATCATTTTACCCATGTCAACTTCAGATAGAGAGCTGGTGGACCTTGACGAGGCCACAGATTGCGACCTTGCAGGTCGGGGCACCAAGGCCCTAGAAGTAGAGCGTGTCTCCTCCGGCTCCAGGGAAAATCTCGGAGATCGGAGCCAAGGGGAGTCAAGGATCCTAGGAATCTTATCCAGTGAAGGGAGGTCAGGAGACCTCTTGCGCTTTTCAGTCCTAGATTTTGGCGCTCTCTCCTTCTCCCTGCCCCTTTTCTGCTTGGCTTCCACAGGCTTTGATATGAGAGGTTGAGTCCCAGCCTGGGAGGGAGGAGATGCAAGGGCAAGAGAAGAATGAGAGGCAGCCACAACAGCCGCTGTGACCGAAGCTGAAGACGAGGCAAGTGCCTCAGAAGAGGGAAGAAGGCCTTTCAGGGTCAACTTCGCCTTCCTGTCTAATAGCTTGCAGGTTAAAACCTGTGCATATAGAGCAGTCTGTGCTAAGGTGCACACCCAAGCACATTACACAAAGAGTGTGGCCATCCGCAGGGGATAACTTATGGCCACACTCAGTGCATCTTTTAAATATGCCATAACAGTGGAAAAAAAATTATTTTTTTCCCACAGAATACATCACTCACCACACTCGCACATAGACCACATTGAGAGGGGGGAGGGGAAGCTGCACACTGACAAACTACTACAACTAAACTAAACAACTCTAAAGAACGATAACTTGACGCACCAAGTGAGGGGAGGAGAAGGGGAACCTACACTAACACTAATCTAATTACAGAAAAGGAGAAAGACTTTCTATAGACTTTAAACCCACTTATGACCTGGAGCTCTGGAGATCACGATGCTTTAGCTAGCCGTGGCAAACGAGATCTGGGGGTTAGAATGTAGTGGAGGTGTATTATGGGTAAGGGAATGAGCTTGGAGCTGATGCTAGTAAAGTTGCTGGCTCGGATCCGATACGGATCCAGTACCCACAGGTTGAAGACCAAATGAAGTAAACATCTTCAGATCTGGAAAGACAATACCAGCAATGGTATTTAAGGAATACCACAAGGGTAAGGGAGAAAGGCCGTACCAACAATAGTACTTAAAAGTTTACCAAGGGTAATGTAGAGAAGGAAAAAATAGGATCAGACAGAAGAAAAAACTCTGTAAATACTAATTGCTCAATAAAATATAAGTATTTAGAGAAATTTTCACAGAATTATTAGCTGAGAGCTCGGCTGAAACGTGGCTTTACGGCTACGTGGCAAACAAGATCTGAGGTAACAGGGAGAAGGGCATTCTGGGTAGAGACTTAGCTTGAGAGTTTTTTTTTGGCTGGCGCGAGCTTGGTAAAGAGGCTGACTCAGTTCTGAGGGCTCGGAACCGAACCCATCAGTGATGAATGGAAAGAAGATTAACAACACCAGATCACCCTTTCTAAGTTCATTTTCTACAACAATTTCAAAGTTCTTCAACTGAGTGTGGGGGGGCTGTATACACTTCTTTTCTTAAGGTCAATATTCACAATCTGATGACTATTAGTTCCCATTATTAATTCAAGATTCTTTTTCCTTAGAAATAACTTCAAGTCAATAATTAATTTACTAATATTGCATTTACGTCAGGGAATAAAATTAAACCCCTTAGTAAACAGGCCAAAGTGACCATAATTGACTTCAATGTCACTATAGTTAAAAATGCTGTAACCATTCAAAACAGTAACATCTAAACACTTACACTGCCAAATGTCAAGACTGAACACTATACTTAACACTATTGCTTTTTCTTACAAATGTGCTGAAAGGTCCAACACTGGAGTGGGAAGGAAAAACATTATATATGGTCAGAAAAGGCCAAAAAACACACCAAGCTCCAAGCAGTAAGGAAACAATTTCTATACAAGACAAATTCTGAATGAAAGCAGGGAAAAAAAAAGTATGATAAAGATATAATTTAATCTGCTCGAGCTGTAGTTGACTCCACCTGACAGGAATGACAGCAAAAGAGATCTCAGCTAAAAAGTAAACTTCACTTCATTTTGGATGGTAGGGGAGAAGCTTAAACTGGAAGAAAGAGCTACCCTGTTGTGTTGCCACATTTTACGGCAACCAGTTCAACCCAGGAAGTGGACAGACTGGATATCTAAGATACATGTTTGGTTTGGGGGGAGGGTCTCTTCCCAAATGGGATACTCCCTGGTGTACTAGAGCATGCCTGCAAC
This sequence comes from Protopterus annectens, assembly GCF_019279795.1. Lineage (NCBI taxonomy): Eukaryota > Metazoa > Chordata > Ceratodontiformes > Protopteridae > Protopterus > Protopterus annectens. Next base: position 119,407,635 of record NC_056725.1, read on the forward strand.
CTTCTTGGATGGTGGACTTTTAGCTTTTGGGAATATACCTGTGAATGAATTACCGCATCCTTTGGTGATGCCATCATTGGGATATGATATGCATCTATAGACTTTAACAGCTGCATCCCTACACATACAAGATGGTGCATCCATTAAGGTCTACAGACAAATATCCATGCTATCTCACACTGATGCCAACAGCAGTAAACTTCACAGTGAAGAATCTAATGAGGAATAACTGTAGGTATTCAGTTTCACACCAGCTTAACTGCTGATGGGCAGAAATCTTAAAAGCAGATTACCAACTTAATGTACATTGCAGTCTGCAGCCTAAGGCTAAAGTTGTTAGAAAAGCAAATGACACAAAATCCTATGAAGTTTGTGACTAAGATATGAATGCCAGTTAACCAACTACAGTAGTTGCATTCCTAATTGAGTACAGTAACGTTTAGTTTTGCATATGCCCTAGATAACTGTACATTATTATGAAAGAATTTCTAATGTTTCTTCTAAAACTTTTCATACTGCACTGGAAAATACCCAAACACATCTGCTGTGCACATTTCCTTCCCCTGAACTGAGATCTTTTAGAAGACATGCTAAACAGAGGTCCCTTCTCCACAGTTGGTGGTAGCACCGGAGGATGTAAAAACTCCTGCAGCAATTATCTAAAAGAGCAGGTGTTATTTTTTATTAAATGCCAAAAAAAAAAAATGGGTACAAAATTCAATAAGAATCAAGTGTAATAAAACATAATCATACTTGCCAATTTAATTCTTTTATTTTAAACATACATTTTAGGTCATGCTCATCCTCACCCTCCCCATAATTATTACATTTGTTTCAAAAAGTGGATTTAATAATGCGTTGTGTTCAGCTATCTTAATATCCACTACAGATCCCACTATCAAACATCAAGGGTAATGCAGCAACTGCGTCTTTATTATATTATCGTATGATGAAAATAGCGAACACTATTTCCTCGTAGCGATAATATCTAAACAACAAAATATCGAACAAACGGAGTGAATTTTTTCCAGGGGAAAAAACTGCTGCTCAGTCAAAAATAAATAAATAAATAAATAAAATTTAACACAAATTTAAGTGGGGGGGCTGTGCCCCCCACAACCCCCTACTTAAATATACCAACTCCGAGATCACACCATAGTGGAGGAAATGGCAAAGTCCCGAAGACGGCCCACTGAATTTTTTCCCTGGTAAAAAATTCGATGTTCCATGACTTCGCTATTTTGCCATTTTGACAGTATCAGATCGACTAAATAGCATTCGCTATTTAGTCCATTCGATACAGTCATATAGACCCCAGCAACCATACCTCTAACCAAACCAAGAGCTACAACCAACAACACATTTCCCCTCCTGACCTCTACATACCACCATCCACTGTCAAGTGACTTTCCCCTACTACAGTCCTTAAAAATAAAACACCTTTCATCACAAAAATGGCCAAGATTTCTGTTTAGTCCCATCTCACATCTACTCCCTTAAAGGACCACAAACTCAGCCTCTGTTAAATGTCACCTGCTCAGCAGAGGAAGTATTAAAATAAATTAGAACAAGTTGATACCTTTCTACATCCACCATTGCAATTACAGAATTTTAAGTAAAATGCAATACTCCTCCCTAGTTACAACTATTTTGTTAATAACAGGTCAGGATCCAGAACTGGATGAGTCTTGATTATATATGGATCTTATCTTAAGCGAACTCTGACTGCAACTTAAAATGGCTGAATGTAATGACACTCGTACAGCATCTGCATATCGACCACCACCATTCCTCTCAAAAACAAAAGTCAAATACCTAGCCAACACAAACAAGCAATTGCTTATGTTAAACAACTAATCACTATGGCAGATTTTAATACAAACCTCCTTAATCAAAATGGCTATGAGACCTTGTTGTTTGCAATACTGAAAATGTAGGAAGTGAAATAAAAATTGGTCCACTGTTTAGTATATCAGACTATAATTCTAGATCATGAAGAACCATAATACCTAAGAACTGTAATATCTAAAATAAGAACTTGAACTATGACCTAATAAATTACTTTACAGTTAAGAAGGAACTAAATTGTATAAACTTGACATTTTAATGGAAATGATAACTCCAATTTGTGTTAAAGTTTGTTAGAAAATATCTTATAAAAGCATATTTATAACACCATAGTTAATGAGAAAAAAAGGTTAATTTCCTTAACAGTGGAATTTGATTAGGATTACGGGTGCAGCGGTAGCATTGTCACCTCACAGCAAGAGGTCCTCCCGTTGGATTCTTGGCTGGAGCGCCTTCTGTGTGGAGTCTGCATGTCCTCCCCACGGTCGAGTGGCGTGCGAAAGACGTGTAGAATGGGCGTGCCTTTGTTGAAGGTTGGACATTGAGCAGGCACCTCGGCACTGTAAAAATCTACTGCCAATCATTAGCAGACCAGAGTTCCGCTGTGGCGATACCCCAAACCAAGAAAAGCTGAAAGAAGAAGAAGAACAACAACAACAAGGGTAAAAGAAGAGTCCATACAACAATTACAACACATCCAACAAGGAGAAATACATCAAAACTGAACAGGAGTACTAAGGATTTCCAACTTTTGATTAACCAGAATTAAACATTATATGACAATTACTCAACACAATCAAAAAATAAAAAAAGTGTCTTTTAATTATATTAATTTATATAAAAAGCAGATAAATCCTATTATGACTATTAGATACAGTGGATATAAAAAGTGTACACACCCCTGTTAAATTGCCAGGTTTTTGTGATATAAAAAATGAGACCACAATAAATCATTTCAAAACTTTTCCCACCTTTAATGTAACCTATAACCTGTACAATTCAATTAAAAAACAAACAAATCTGTTAAGGGGAAAAATATAAAAAATAAAAAAACGTACAATAAGATGGTTGGACAAGTGTGCACACCCTTAAACTAATACTTTGCTGAAGCACCTTTTGACTTAATTACAGCATTCAGTCTTCTTGGTTACACACCTGCCATCAATTAAAGAGACTCTGATTAACCTCAAATAAAGTTCTGCTGCCCTAGTAGGATTTTCCAGACATTTAATCAGTTGCCTCCTACAGCAAAAGCCATGGTTCGCAGACAGCTTACAATGCATCAAAGGGATTTCATTGTTGAAAGCTATCAGTCAGAAGAAGGGTACAAAAAAAATTTCCACAGCATTGGATATACCATGGAACACAGTGAAGATACTCATCAAAACGTGGAGAAAAATGGGGCAACAGTGACATTCCAAAGAACTGGACATCCCTCCAAAATCAATGAAAAGACAAGACAAAAACTGGTCAGGGAAGCTGCCATGAGATCTATAGCAACACTGAAGGAGCTGCAGGAATTTCTCACAAGTACTGGTTGTGTACTACATGTGACAACAATCTCCCGTATTCTTCATATGACTGGACTATGGGGCAGGGTTGCAAGACTGAAGCCTTTCCTTACACAGAAAAACACCCAGGCCCAGCTAAAATTTGCAAAACAATGCATCAAGTCTCTCAAAAGCATGTGGGAAAATGTGTTATGGTCTGATGAGACCAAGGTTGAACTTTTTGGCCACAATTCCAAAAGGCATGTTTGCTGCAAAAACAACACTTTGCATCACCAAAAGAACACTATCCCCACGGTGAAGCATGGTGGTGGCAGTATCATGCTTTTGGGTTGTTTTTCTTCAGCTGGAACTGGGGCTTTAGTCAAGGAGGAGGGAATTATGAACAGTTCCAAACACACATCACCTTTGGCCCAAAACCTTCAGGCATCTGCTAGAAAGCTGAAGATGAAGAGGAATTTCACCTTTCAACACAACAGTGACCCCAAGTATACATCCAAATCAACAAAAGAATGGCCACACCAGAAGAAAACTAAAGTTTTGGAATGGCCCAGCCACAGCCCAGACCTAAATCCAATAGAAAATATGTGGGGTGACCTGAAGAGGGCTGTGCACAAGAGATGCCCTCACAATCTGACAGATTTGGAGCGCTTTTGCAAGGAAGAGTGGTCAAATGTTGCCAAGTCAAGATGTGCCATGCAGATAGACTCCTACCATACTGTAATTAAATAAAAAGGTGCTTGAAAGTATTAGTTTAAGGGTGTGCACACTTATGCAACCAGCTTATTGTACATTTTTTATTTTTTCCCCTAACAAACTTGTTTTTCAATTGAATTGTACAGGTCAGATTAAAGGTGGGAAAAGTTTTGAAATTATTTATTTTGGTCTCAATTTTTATATCATAAAACCTGGCATTTTAACAGGGGTGTGTACACTTTTTATATCCACTTTATAATGCTATGGTCCAATCTGATCCTAAATTTATTGCAAATATATTTGATGATTATTATGAGAGTTCCAGGACTCAGGGCCTAATATATGGTTAAAAGATATACGTTGGTGGGCCCAGACAATAGAATTATGATTATTAATCTTTTGTCTTGTCTGGTTCCAATTTTATATGAAATTTTAATAGCTTACTTCCTCCTAGTATAGTATAAAGTTTGGAAATAGTCAAATATAATGTCAATATATAAAAAGGGTCCCTATTCAAAGATCAGTAATTACAGACTGGTAAGTTTAACAACTGTAGTGTATAACTGCTTTGAAAGGTATACATAAGATCTAATGTAAGATGATAAATTTATCAAATTAATTGATTTCAACCAGCATGGTTTTGTAAAAGGCAAGTCAACATTTACCAGCTTAATTGAATTTTATGATCAGGTGACCCTAGTATACAACTTGGGACTGGCTTGTAGGAGTATATTTTCCAATTTGGCAAAAGTGTTGATAGCTTACCTCATTTTAGTCATTTTACAATTTCATTGCTAGAATTTGATATAATGTTTTTCCTATTAAACATATTATGAATTGGTCTCCTCTTTGGCATCTACACGTAAAAGCTAATGCAAAAGGGCCATGTCTGAACAAGTTTCTAAGTGACTGTAAGCTACGTTTTAATCATTACATCCCCAAATTACTTGGCCATCCTGCAGAAAGATTTGTCCCACATAAATAACTAGTGTCAAAATCATGGACCAAAAGTAAATGCCAAAAAATGCATTATTGTATCCTTTGGGATACAGCACACTGACAATGTACCCCTCACATTAGACCCAATTCAGGATTTGGGAACTTATGTGACCTAACTTTTGAGCAACATGTGCCCATTGTTGCATGAAAGCCCTTCTATATTGCACAGCTTATTAAAAAAGGGATTGTGTCTAGATCTAGTGATGTCACTGTCCCCATTGACTCAGCCATCATTACACCAGTTATTGAATATAATGACCCCTTTGGCATGTATCTGTCCAGACACATACAACTAGAGTGCACACAGACATACTTTACTAAATGGATACAAGCCCTAAATAATATAACCTGTTACTATACTCTATATTGTACAGACTGCTAAGAGGTGACCTGTGTCTGGCATATCAGGCATCCTACAACCCATTACTGATGGATTTACTTCAATTGGCAAGTCAAATGGCATCACAAATGTTCGGTCTAGGGATTTAAACCTTTTCTGCAATATCAGAAGAATGGTTTGGAGGGACAAGTATATCTCGCAGAGGGTACCTCTGCTGTGGAACAGACTCCCCATCCACATAAAACAAAGTTCATCCTGTCCATATTAAAGCACAGCTTAGATCTATGGTTGGAAAACAGAAAATTTACCCCAGGACTGACCCCTGTTCTACTAATGGACAGAGGCAGCTCCAAAATGCTTTTTCCCCACATATGGGTCCCCTCAAATTATCTATGGTACAATCCCAGTTATTCTCACTAGAGGTAATATATATTTATCGACCATGGAATGGGAAAGGCCAGTCTATAACCAAACGGGATAGGTTATTTTGAGCACAAAATGGAAATTGGCTAGGCTTAAAATGGACTGCAAGGACAGCTAGCCTTGTTCTTACCTATGAACCCTATGACTGGCCAAAAACAAGTTGTGAAAGAACAGGCTTTAGTTCAGACAGGACAGAATTTACTATTGCTGTACCCTAATGTTCTGTCCTGGGTCCATTATTATTTAACATAGTCTTTTCAAATTCTCCTAAACAGGATAACTGTTGGGTTAAAAAGAATGCTGACAACTGTAATATTGGATTTGTTATAGTGAGTAAGAGAGATTACGATACAATAAGTATTTAGGGAAGATGGTACTTTGGGCAAAGGGCATTAAATTTAGTCTTGATTAATGCAACATAATGTACATCAATAAAAATATATCAAGACAACCAGTTAGTAAAAAGTTACAAAGGTTTTGATATAACAATTTCTAATATGCTTTCATTTGATGAACATGTTAATAATAATGTTAAGGGTGCTCTCAGACAATCTGATAAAATGAGACATATTACAACTAGGAAAGAATTGGTATATATATATATATATATATATATATATATATATATATATATATATATAATCAATTACATTAGACCTTTGATTAAATAATTATTTATGTAATCATACTGCTGGACAACTAAACAGCCGGAAGTCTGTTTAGAGACAATTTACCAAGTGGATTTGCTCAGTTAGTCATTTTTCATGCAAACATAGATGTAAATTTCTCAACCTTTATAACATCAAATACAGAATTCAGAGAAGGGAATCTAATTTTAGCTGACAGGGCTATCTATGTATGATGAAGAACTGAGAGCCTTATTAAACAGGTTCATAGGTAGTTACTAGACTATCGGCCCTAGGGTCTATACAAGCCTAGCCAAAAAGGTACCTTGACATTCGCCACCCAAGAAAATTAATTTCCTATGCCCCTGTCGAGCAGAGCCACAGAGGTAATCCCAGGGGTGAATTTCCTTTTTCCCATCCAATCATCAAGATTTTTGTTGAAGAGTGCTAATGAGGAGCTTTGTTTGATATAGATAAGTAGTTTGTTCCAGAGTATGGGAAGTCTCTGGGACAGGAATCTATCCCCCCAGCATGTTCTGTTTACTGTGGTGACAAGGTTTAGTTCCCTAGAGCGTGCAGCTTGGAGGGATTGGGATTTCTTTAATTGGAGCATGTCCAACAGCTCTGTGTTTGACATAGCTTTGTATGTTAGGCAGAGATCACCTCTGAGTAGGTGATATGTGACGGGGTAAAGCTGGAGTTTGAGATGGTCTGCGTAGGGCATCTGTTTGAGGCCGGTAATCCTCTTTGTAGGGTATTTCTGTGGCATTTCCAGTTGTTTTACATGTCTTGTGAGGTACACACCAAAAGGGGTGTTGTACTCTATAATGGGTCTAATGAGTGACGAGTAGAGGGGAACAATGAACTCTTTTTTCCTGGATGAGAAACCTTTTGTGATGAGGTGTGCCACGTAGAAGGATTTCCTGACTATTGTGGCGATGTAATTATCAAAGGAGAGACTACTATCCTATCCACCTGTATCCCAAGGTCTCTAATCACACTTTCGGTGTTAAGTTGGCTACCACCTATGTGGTAGCTCATGGGTACACAGTTTTTACCAAAGGGGATGACAATGCACTTTTTGGCATTGAGCTTGAGGCCATGGCTTTGACACCAGGCATCTGTCTCAGTGAGGCCCTTTTGTAGGATGTCCACATCATTAGGAGTTTCAATTATGCCTCCTAGTTTGCAGTCATCTGCGAACTTCGTTAGCCAAAGACCTTCTGTGTTAGCCTGTACTTCAGAAAAGTAGATACCAAACAAAAGAGGACTCAGGACTGAACCCTGTGGTACTCCACTTGTCACTGGTCTGAAGTCGGATTTGGAGTCTGCTACTTTGGGTTCTGTCAGTGAGCCAGCTGGCAACCCATATTGTGACATAGGGATTTATACCTAGTTTAGTGAGTTAAACTATAATTCCAGAGTGGGGGATGGTGTCAAAAGCCTTGGCGAGATCTAGATAGGCTGTGTGAACCACCTTACCCTCATCTACGGCTTTGGTGACTGCTTCAAAGAAGTCAATCAGATTTAGTAGACATGATTTGCCTTTTCCAAACCCAAACTGGGTGGGGTCCAGAGTTTGGAGATTACCAATGTCTTTGTTTATATGTTCCATGATGATACGTTCCATGGCCTTGCAGACCAGGCTTGTTAGGCTAATGGGGCTGTAGTTTCCGTGGTCTTTGGTGGCTCCGCCTTTGTGGAGTGGGATAACAGTCGCTGTGCGCCATTCAGTGGGCACAAAGCCTGAGGTGAGGCTATGATTGAACACGGTGCTTAGGTGGGATGCCAGTTCATTCTGTAGTTCATTTAGAACGCAGCCTGGGATGTGGTCAGGTCCCATGGATGCTGTGTTCTTAGCTTTGGAGAGTGTTTTTTACCCATGCAGCCATGATTACAGGAACTTTGTATTCTTCCTGTACAGAGATGGGCCCTTTAGGGGGTGGGGGGTGGGGATAAAGTTAGCACTGAACCTATCTGCCAGGATGTTGGCAATATCAGTTGGTTCTGTATATTTAGTGCCATTGTGCTGTAACTCAGAGCAAATCTGAGTGTTGCCATTTAGATTCTTGACATAGCTACAGAATGCTTTGTGGTTGTCTTTAGAATCAGTGGCGATTTTATTTTCCTAACTAGCTTTGGAGGATTTTATGAGGGATCTCAGCTTCTTACTGAGGCTGACCAGGGAGTTCTTTCAGTCATGGGATTTTACTCTTTTTTTGCAACAGTTTCTTTCTTCTGTTGTAGAGTTTGTTTATGGCAGGGGACCACCAGATTGGCTTCCTTTTTGTTGGAGGATAGCATCTAGAATCTAGAACTATATTCTAATTCCAAAACTCACCAAAATAATAATCTTAAAATCTGTACATGCCACAACAGAACTGCAGTTACAAAATGATTTTTGACTCAGATTCCAGTATTACGGAACAAGGTATTAGAGTCAATCAGAAGAATTAAGTCTGTAGACTTGATTACATGAAATGTAGATGGCCGAGTTGCTTTTAATCAAGATTTCAAGGAGTCACAGGCAGTGTATATGGCCCTAGAGTCAGAACTTTGATTCAAAACTATGAAACATCCGAATTTTAATGTTTAAAATGTAGAAATACATTTCTTTTATGTAGTCTTCTTTAAACAAAACAAAACGAAAAAAACCTTCCAAAACTTTTTAATTCCATAGCAAATCAAGAAACAAATGTTTATTACCACTGGCAGCCTCCTGTGGGCCAACATCCATAAGAAATCATGACAATTTTCATTAATCCCTTTACTACTAATTCTATTCTACATACCTTTTTGCACTGTATTCTCTGACCTTTCCCACTGGTTCTGAACACATGGCTCGATACCTTCTATAACTTTTTGTGTTTCAATGATATTCCTTTAACCATCTTCACAAAAACTTCTGCTTTTGCTTTTTTATCTACATACTTCTAGACTTGTATTAGTTTCCATTTTAAATATGCCTACCACATGAACACATGGGAATGAAGTCCTTCCATACCTGTGTGAGCCCTACAAATCCCCAGCATATACTATCTTAACTATAAGGACAATATGTCAGAGCCTATTGTATATATTCCTGGACCTACATTTGGCTTGTCCTCTTTCATCTCCTCTTAAATCCATAAACCTAAATGGTCGGTGAAGCCTTTAAATTAAATTTTTCCCTCCATATGTTCTACAATTTCTTTATGTGAACTACCATTTAATTCCATGAACGCTTTGACCTACTGAGCACCTTTCATCTTTCCTTATGCACTGTCTGTGCTCTTATTCTAAAGTATTAGTTATTTGATAATTTACATACTCTTCACTTCAGTTCATTACATTGTCAAGTACGTTACCTCTTCATGAGATTCAGAGTATTCTGTGCAGTAGTGAGACACCAATCCGCCCATTACAGTTCTCATTGCATTATTTCTTTCTACACTTGTTTCAGACGTTCAAAAATCTTTTCCAACAAACCATTTGATATATCTGATCACAACCCAGGTCACCACTGAAAAGGGTCAACCAACCCGGTTTTCAAATGGTAATAAATAAATAAATACATGCTGCTTAAAAGCACCTGATTAGTTAAGTGTTCTAACTTTATCATCACACATTTTTAAAGATACAAAACAATCTTTCTCACCCATTCATAAGTTCCAGTCTGTCCACATCCATTTTAGAACTTACACTTCAGCAGAGGAATCTTCTAAATAACTACTAATTCATATCTACATTGAGCACCAAATTTCTTTTACCTATATATAATCTTTATACTACAAAGTCTGAGATGTACTATGCTGCAATCTATCACATTTTGACAAATCATTCATAAAACAGCATGTCACCATAAGTATTTAATTGAAGAAAGAAATAAGAACCTTTACCTCTGTCAGTCATACTGCAACGATGAACACCAAAACTGATACTGGCCCACAAATGGTCTCCTTTTCTAATTAAATCAAAAATGCCAAACTCTGCACTGCATTTCCAATCTGTTGCATTGTGGCCACCTCTGTGAACTTCCTATTCAGGAAATATCCACCCACTGCCTCCAATTCCTCTGGTCAAAATAATGGCTCCTCCTTCCATTCTAATGCCACTGCAAAGACTCCCTACTTTAAGAAAGTCTGCACTGCACAAATGTGCCAGACACCTTCATAAATGCTCCATAAGCTTCTGGCAATACGACTGTACCTCAGCTATTTTCTCTATGATGATGGCCCAGATTTTACATCTGGGCACACTAAAACCCATCAAAACATTACCCATCTCTCAGGCCCTCCTCAGCTAAATCAAGCCCCTCTTGCTCCACGAATTCCTCTGAATACAGCTCCCTCTTTCCTTCCTCCATCGTGATGCCTCTTACAGCTTCTTGGTGTCCTGTCCGATTGATCTCTAATCAGTACGAATACCACCTCAGGTCTCCCCCAAAACAGGCCATGCCTTGAGGTACTATACCAATTAACAAAAGTAAGTAAGTAAATAAATTCCTCGTGCCCTACCCCCTTGCCTTATATACCCTCCAAGTTTCTTGGAATGCTAGCATGAGATGTGTGTAGCTTTTCATAGGAATATGAGCAGAGATGTTCAAAACTCTGGCAGAGACTGAAAAGAACATAAGGCAAGTAAACCCAAATGTTAAGGAACAGACACGAGTAAGCATCCTCTTGTTTACAGTGAAACGAGTCATTTTTATTAAAACAGGATATATTAAATACATTTTTTACATTTGAGGATAACTGTGATATATTTCATTAATGTGGACTTAAGTATTTAGAAAAAACTTTAGATTCAGCAAATAACTCAGAAAAGTCAACTTAAAAGACTGTAGCTATATTGCATCAAATATAGCAAATGTACACATCACAAATCAAAACATCATAGATCAGTGAGTGAATATCTTTAAGGTGTTTAAAGCATTAAACATTAGGGAGTAAAACTTGTACTGCCTTGCTGAACCTCAATACCTGAAGTTATGGACACAACAGACAAAATAGTGAAATACGTTTTGGCAAGACTATATCTTCAAGAAAACGGATAACCTCTCTGATGATTTTGGAAAAGTATAGTTTTGTACCTACCATAAATGTAGATGTTCGAGTGCTAATACAGCTGCAGTAATCACATATGGGTTCTCTGCCGTCAGGCGGTCCCTCGGTCGGCCGAATTCCAAAGTCTTGGTCCGGCGTCGGTTGTTGTCGCTTTCTTTCCTGACGTCAGTGCGACAGGGGTATACAAGACACAGCCAACGCCATTTTCTTCAGTCTTTCTTGCCCCAGATGTCAGGTGCCCCCAAAAGGAAGGCAATACATAAATTATAAATATAATCATGCAATGCAATGTAATCAAAAAACAGTAGTTGCAAGCAAATACACCATTGAAGGATAACCCAGACAGATTGTATGAAGAGGTGTTAGCCACTAGCCCTTTACCAAGAGGGGAAGGAGGGAGGGAAACCTGTACTGCAGCTGTATCAGCACTCGAACATCTACATTTATGGTAGGTACGGAACTGTACTATGTTCATCATGCATACAGCTGCAGTAATCACATATGGGTAGAATCCCAAAGCTACACACAGGGTGGTAGGCACTAGGTGGAACTGGGAGGAGCCAGAATGCCCTGCAACACAGCAGTGGCAAAGCCTGCTCTAGATTTGGAGTATAAAGGCAGGTGGTAGTGTTTTGTGAAGGTATGCACAGAACTCCAAGTGGCTGCCTCCAAAATATCTTTGGTAGGGACTCCTCTGAGGAAGGCTGTAGAGGTAGCGGTGGCCCTTGTGGAGTGGGATCCGATGCCTGTAGGAACAGATTTGCCATGAAAGGAGTAACAAAACCGTATGCAGTGGCCTATCCATTTTGAAATAGTCTGTTTGGAAATTGGCTTCCCTTGAGCTCCTACAGCATAGGACACAAAGAGTTGTTCTGATTTCCTGAAAGGCTTTGTTCTGTCCAAATAGTAACGTAGCTGTCTATGGATGTCTAAGGAATGTAACAGCCTTTCCCCTTTGTTTGAGGATTGGGGTAAAAGGTAGGTAAGTGTATGGCCTGATTCAAACTACCCTGGATACTACCTTAGGCATAAATGACGGGTTGGTTCGTAGGGAAACCCTGTCCTGATGGAAGATGAGAAAGGGCTGCACAGCCATGAGGGCTTGCAGTTCCGAAACCCTACGAGCTGAGGTAATGGCCAGAAGGAAAGCTGTTTTCCAGGACAAATATTGCAAATCTGCTGAGGCAGCTGGTTCAAAGGGAGGCAATGTTAATTTTTCTAGAATGTAATTAAGATCCCAGGCTGGTATTGGTTGTTTCCTTGGAGGACTTATATTCTTAGCCCCTCTGAGGAACTGTCTTAAGAGTGGGTGAGAGAATAAGGGTGGATCGGTGTTGTATTCTGCGGAAATGGCTGAGGCATGAATTTTGATGGAGGAAAATGAAAGTCCACTGTTCAACAGCTCAGCTAGATACTGCAATATCTGATGTAAATTCAGTTTTCTAGGATCCTGGCCTTTTTTCTCATTCCAAGCGCAAAACAGTTTCCATTTTGCGGAGTAAGCCTTTCTAGTAGATGGCCTTCTGGCCTCCAAAATGACTTCCTGCACCTCTTTGGAGAGTAGGATCTGTTGTGGTGTTAAGGAATTTTCCATGCAGCCAGATTGAGTGTTTTCAGCTGACTGAAGAGTTTTGTAGCTGTGCTGAGTCAATAGAAGAGGCATTAGAGGTAGGGTCCAGGGAGGAGTATGTGTTAGGTTCCTCAGTAGTGGGTACCAGTGTGGTCTTGGCCAGTCTGGTGCAATCAGTATCATCTTCGGTCTGTCTGCTCTTGCTTTCAACAGCACCTTGGGCAGAAGAGGCAAAGGTGGGAAGGCGTAAACTGTCCGTGCTGCCCAACTGAAAGAAAGGGCGTCCACTTTCCAGGCCTTTGGATGGAAGGTCCTTGAGCAGAACTTTGTCAATTGAGGATTCCTGTGGGAGGCAAAGAGATCTATGTCTGGCCTTCCCCATGCTTGGACTATCTTTGTAAACACTTGAGGATGCAACTTCCATTCGTGGGGGTCTGTCATATTTCTGCTTAGATTGTCTGCCAGCGTGTTTTCCAATCCTGGCAGATACTGTGCTTGAAGTTCGATTTGCCATTCCAGAGCCAGGTTCCAAAGTGACATGGCTAGCCTGCACAGGGGGTATGAATGTGTTCCTCCTTGTTTATGTACCACATTACTGTGGTGTTGTCTGTCCTTATCAATAATTGTCCTGGATGCAGGAGGTCCTTGAAAGCTGTAATTGCATTTATCACTGCTAGCATTTCCTTTTGATTGATGTGAAGGTGCTTTTCCTTTTGGGACCATTTGCCCTGAATGCACCTGTCTGTCATGTGTGCCCCCCAGGCGTAGTCTGAGGCGTCTGTTGTGATGACTTGATTTGCTTGAGGCTTGCAGAATGGTAGCTCTGTGTTTGTTTGACATGCTTGGGCCCACCATATAAATTCCTTTTGCAAACATGGAATTATAGGTATTATTGTTTCCAAACTGTGGCTGTGTTGAGTCCATAGGTTTTTTAGGTACCATTGAAGTTTCCTCATATGCAACTTTGCACATGGGATTAGAAGAATGCAAGATGCCATGAAGCCCAGAGCCTGCAGGATTTTCCTTGCAGTTAGCCTGGTACAATTTGCTAGTATTTTGAAGTACTGAGTTAGTTGCCCTTGTTTTTCTGGTGTAAGATAGGCCATCTGGGTGTTTGTGTCCAAGCTGGCACCCAGGAAAGTTATTTTCTGAGATGGTGTTAGCCTGGATTTCTCTTTGTTGACTGTGTATCCCAGAGAATTCAATAACCGTGTTACATAAGCCAGATGTTCCAGAAGTATGTGCTTGCTGTCCGCTTGGATCAGGCAATCATCCAAATAAGGGTAAATTTGTATCCCTTGAAGTCTGCAGTAGGCAATTACTGATGCCAGGCATTTCATGAATACTCTGGGCGCAGTAGATAAGCCAAAGGGCAATGCAGAGAATTGATAGTGGATTGAACCTGCAAGAAATCTGAGGTATCTTCTGCAGCTTTGTTTGATTGGAACATGCAGGTATGCCTCTTTGAGGTCCAGTGTTACCAGCCAAAACTCCTTGCCCAGCATGGGAAGAAGCTGCTGTAAGGTGAGCATCTTGAATTTTGGTACGAGTAGAAATGTGTTTAGGATGGATAAGTCCAAAATGGGCCTCCAGTCGGTTCCTTTCCTTGGTACCAGGAATAGTCTGGAATAAAAACCTTGACCCTGCTCGTGAGAAGGTACCTCTTGAACAGCTTTCATGTCCATGAGCTTTGAAATTTGTATTTGAGCCTATGCCCTTTGATTGTGTGGCAGGTTCGGCATGCCTCTCATTTTTGGAAGAGTGTGAAAATGAAATCTGTAGCCTCTGCTTATAATGTCCAGGATCCATTTGTCTGTTGTGATAATATGCCAATTTTTTGTAAATAATGCCAGTTTTTCTCCCAAGGGTGCTGCCAGCTGAGACTTGCTTGGCATGAAAAGGGGGAAGTCATTGGGTTTGTTTCCTATATTGTTGTGCACTGTCTTCGCCACCTCTTGGTGGCGGAGTTTGCCATTGTCTGCCTCTATATGATCTTTGAGATTGTCCTCTGCCCCTTGTGCGTCTGTATCTACCTCTTTGGGGCTTGTCCATGGCTGGAAAGGACCAGTTTTTTGAAGGCCAATTTCTGCTAAAACGTGGTGGTTGAACCTGTAGAAAAGCCTTGACAGTTTGCATAGATTTAGCTTTTTCTTCCATTTTCCGTAGTATCTCCTCAGCATTAGTACCAAATAACACATCCTTTTGTAAAGGAGCATCTAGTAGTTTAGCTTTAACATGATCAGGCAAGGTTTGTTCCCTAAGCCAGGCATGCCTACGAATTACTGATCCTGTAACAGCAGCTCTACTTGAGGCCTCTAGAGCATCATAGCCACATTGTAAGGTGTGTTTACCCACTTGTTCTGCACTATGCATCATATCCTGCAACTCCTTCAAATCTGGTTGTTCAGGTTGTGACATTTTATTCCTTAATTGTGATAACAGAAACTGCTGATATTTAAGCATATGGAACTGACAATTTAAGGCCCTCATGGCTAGGGTGGCCGAGGTATATACCTTTTCCCCACCTTTCTAAGGATCTAGACTCTCTTTCGGAAGGTAGTGGATTCTTAGCAGTAGAGGCCTTCATTCCCTTGGGGCCTTGTGAAATGGTTTCAGGGTCAGCATTATGGCTTTTGTAAAGAAATTGGTGAGAGTTAGGAACTCTGTAGTACCTATCAGGCTTGACTGGGGCAGGAGGCAGGGAATCCGGATTAAGGCAAGCCTCCGAATAAACATCATCAAGTATGTCCAAGACAGGAGGTATCGCCAGAGGTCTGTGTTGAGGTAACAAAGAAATTCCTAAGTCTTTTCTTGGAATCAGAAAAGTCTTGGCCTTCCCAATGGAAGTGTTCCCTCAAGGTGTGCAAGGTTTCCCCAAAAGAAAAATCCTCTGGGGGAGATACAGAAGGAATGGACTGCTCTGCATCCGAATCTTCATAAGGGGAGTACGAGTATTCCTCTTCATCAGGAAGTTCTGAAATAATGGAGCCCTGGTCAGAAGAGGGAGAATCTTCCTCCACTCTGGGTCTCTTGTCTGGAGGGGGTTGGGAACCCCTGATAAGAGTAATTAAATCCTCAGTCATTTTTAGCATCTGCTTTTTAGGCCTGGGGCCTGGAGATGGGCCCTGTGCAACAGGCCTCTTGGGATGCATGGCTGATTTGGACTTAGTAAAGGCCTTAATGGAAAAGGAAGATGAGGGTCTAAAGACACCATGGGTGGAAGTGGACCTGTCCACATTAGGAGGCTCAACACTCACAGTGGCTTCGGTGGTTGTAGTCTGGATATGGGCCAAGGTACCTGCAGTCTCGGGTACTGAAGACACTGCCAAAGAAGTGTCGTCGGTAGTCAGGGACTGCATAGGCGTCTCGCTGAGAACCGGACCACGTGTAGCTGGTTTTGGCATGGTGTCGGTGGAGACCGCGGACCTCGCGTGTCGGTCCTTGTCCTTGCGTTTTTTGGACAAAACGGTAGTCGGAGTCTCCGACGACATTTTATAATCAAAGGCTGTACCAAAATAGTGTTGGGCGAACTCCGCCCGACACTTAATAGTTCGTTTATTGAAAGTAGCGCAAAAGCGACAGCCCGAGACGTCGTGGTCTGGGCCTAAACAAGGTATGCAGAGGGAATGGAAATCCTTATGCGGCATTTGCTTCCCACAAGAAATACAATTGTTAACTTTTTCTGACATCAGTCTGAGGCAAGAAAAATTTCCCCAACGGGGTACTTAGCTTTAAAGAAGACTTTGGTTTCCAATTAATCGTAAATTCAGGAGCTGGCCAACCGGCACTTGCGAACTGCTTCTGCTTCGGGCACCGCGCGGCAAAAAAGACTGAAGAAAATGGCGTTGGCTGTGTCTTATATACCCCTGTCGCACTGACGTCAGGAAAGAAAGCGACAACAACCGACGCCGGACCAAGACTTTGGAATTTGGCCGACCGAGGGACCGCCTGACGGCAGAGAACCCATATGTGATTACTGCAGCTGTATGCACGATGAACATCAGTGGACAGTAGCCAAAAACCCAATAGGACTGCAGCTCTCAAATGTCCAACTTCTGAGACACTTAGATCTATAAGGAGCCTTCCCATAAAGTACAGTTGTGTACCTACCATAAATGTAGATGTTCGAGTGTATTCACTGTTGCAATCGTTACACTTGGGTTATCCTGCTGGCAGGCAATCCGCAGTCGGCCCGAGTTCCAAAGTCTTGGTCCGGCGTCGGTTGCTGTCGCCTCTTCCCTGACGTCAGTGCACCAGGGGTATAAAAGTTGCAACCAACGCCATTTTCTTCAGTTTTTCTTGCCCCAGATGTAAGGTGCCCCCAGATAGGAAGGCTGAAAAGATAAAAACATGCTAAACAACCATGCATATATTACTATAAACATTTCCTTTATCTACAAGTAAATACACCACATAGATTGTATAGAGTTGAGAAGTACAGAATAGTCCCAGCAAAGAGGGGGATGGTGGGTGGGTAACCTGGACTGCAACAGTGAATACACTCGAACATCTACATTTATGGTAGGTACACAACTGTACTATGTTCATCGTGTTTCACTGTTGCAGTCATTACACTTGGGTAGAATCCCAAAGCTGAGGTTGGGTCTAAATTGGATATGGAGAGGCTAACAAGCCCTGCAGAACTGCAGTTTCAAAGCCTGCTCTGGATTTAGAGTAGAGAGGTAAGTGGTAGTGCTTGGTGAAAGTGTGCACTGAGCTCCAGGTTGCAGGTTCTAATATGTCTTTGGTTGGTACCCCACTGAGGAAAGCTGCTGAAGTGGCTGCTGCTCTGGTAGAATGAGGCCTAATGCCCTCAGGCACAGATTTGCCATGTTGTGCATAACAGTAGCGGATGCAGTGTCCTATCCATTTGGAGATTGTCTGCTTTGTAATAGGCTTTCCTTGTGATCCTGCAGCATAAGCTGCAAACAGTTGCTCAGTTTTTCTGAAAGCTTTTGTTTTGTCCAAGTAAAATCATAGCTGCCTGTGTATATCCAAAGCGTGCAGACGTCTTTCCCCTTTATTCTGGGGATTTGGGTAGAAAGTAGGTAAATGAATTGTTTGGTTTAAGGCCACATTGGAGACCACTTTTAGGTTCATAGGTTTATACTAGGCTATCTGCCCTAAGGCATTTATAAGCCTAGCCCAGAGTTTTTGTGGCTTACGCCACCCCTTATGTTAAAAAATACTGTGCCCATTAGTTTGTTGTGCCTCTGTCCAGCAGTGACACAGAGATGATTCCCGGGGTAAACCTACGATCTCCCATCCACCGGTCAAGATTTCTCTTGAACAGAGCCAGCGAGGTGCTCTGCCTCACATGGACCGGGATTTTATTCCACAACATAGGGAGTCTCTGGGTGACAAATCTATCCCTCCAGCATGTCCTATTTATATCCGTGCTAAGGTTTAAGTCGCTTGCTCTAGTGGATCTGGTAGATTTGGATTTTTTGAGGTGGAGCATGCCCATTAATTCCGGGTTGGACATGGCCTTGTATGTCAGGCACAGGTCACCTCTGAGCAGACGGTATGCGACTGAATAGAGCTGGAGTTTCTTCAGTCTGGCAGCATATGACAGATTTTGGAGTTCCTTTATCATTTTGGTGAGGAACTTTTGGGGTCTCTCCAATTGCTGCAGGTGTCGGGTGAGATGCATCCCGAATGGGGCATTGTACTCGATCATTGGTCTGATAAGTGAAGAGTACAGGGGAACAATAACCTCACTTGATCTGGATGTGAATCCCTTCATGATCAGGTGGGCAATGTAGAAGGTTTTTCTAACCACTTTAGCAATGTGAGTGTCAAAAGAAAGGCCACTGTCAACCTGGGTCCCCAGGTCCCTGATAACCTCTTCTGTGCTTAGTGGATTGCCACCTATATGGTAGCTTGGGGTTACCTTGTTTTTCCCGAAGGGTATGACTATACATTTTTGGCATTTAACTTCAGGCCATGGCTCTGGCACCAGCTATCAGTTTCCGTGAGACCCTCTGAAGGATATCTGTGTCCGATGTACTTTCCACTATGGCTCCCAGTTTGCAGTCATCTGCAAACTTTGTCAGCCATAGTCCTCCTATGTTAGCCTGTACTTCTGAGAAGTAGATGCGAACAACAGGGGCCAAGGACTGAGCCCTGTGGGACACCACTTGTGACCGGCTTGGAGTCTGACATGGCGCCAGCTACTCTAACCCTGTGGGTTCTGTCCTTTAGCCAGTTTGCAACCCATCTTGTGACATATGGGTTTACATTTAAGCTGGTACGTTTCTCTATAATACCCAAGTGGGGTATTGTGTCGAAAGCTTTTGCAAGGTCAAGGTAGGCTGTATGGACTGCCTTTCCCTCATCAATGGCCTTGGTGACTGTTTCGAAGAAGTCGACCAAGTTCAAAAGGCATGATCTGCCCTTGACAAAGCCAAACTGGGTCAGGTCCAATGTCTGCAAGTCCCCTATGTCTTTGTTTATGAGTTCCATTATGATCCCCTCCATAACTTTGCAGACCAGGCTTGTTAAGCTTATGGGGCAGTAATTACCAGGGTCCGTAGAGGCACCGCCTTTGTGGAGTGGGACCACAGCTGCCGTACGCCACTCCTTGGGCACGTATCCTGTGGTAAGGCTAAGATTAAACAGCTGCCTTATGTGCGGGTTTAGTTCCTCATTGAGTTCGTGTAGCACACAGCCGGGGACACCATCCGGTCCCACTGATGCTGTGTTTTTAGCTTTAGAGAGAGCAGCTTTCACCTGCGCATTGGAGATGTCTGGGAGGCTGCACTCCGCTGGGATAGTTATCTCTCCTTTTGGGGAGAGGGGTGAAGTTTGCACTGAACCTGTCTGCCAGTATGTTGGCAATGTCTGTGGGTTCAGTGATTTTTGTATCATTTTGGACTAATTCTGAGCATATCTGGGAGTTTCCACCCAGGTTTCTAACATAGCTGAAGAAGGCCTTATGATTGTCTTTTGAATCTATGGCAATGTTTCTCTCAAGTTGGCCTTGGATGATTTTATGAGTGCTCATATTTTTTTACTAATAATGATCAAAGGTGTCTTCTCTTTTATGGATTTTGCTCTATCATGTAACAGCTTTCTCCTCCTATTGTAAAGTTTGTTTATGGCTGGGGTCCACCAGACTGGACGTTTGCCCTTGGTGGAAAGAGTCTTGGTTTTATTAGGGATTGGCATGAATGTTGGGTTTGTCCTAAGAGAAACCCTGTTCTGATGAAAAATGAGGAAAGGTTCCACAGCCATCAATGCCTGTAACTCTGAGACTCTTCTTGCTGAAGTTATTGCTAGGAGCAGAGCAGTTTTCCATGACAAGAATTTTAGATCAGCTGTGCTGGCTGGTTCAAATGGAGGCAGTGTTAGTTTTTCTAAAACAAAATTGAGGTCCCAAGTAGGTACTGGTGCTCTCTTAGGGGGTCTTATATTCTTTGGCCCTCTGAGGTACTGTCGTAGTAGAGGATGTGAAAAAATAGGAGGATCCGTATTGTAATGAGTTGAAATGGCAGCGGCATGGATTTTAATAGATGAAAAAGATAGGCCTGTTTCCAACATTTCAGTCAGGTATTGCAAAATCTGAGGTATATTTAGGACCAGTGGGTCGAGCCCTTGTGCCTGGTTCCAAGCACAGAATCTCTTCCATTTTTCTGCATAAGATTTCCTAGTGCTGGGCCTCCTGGCTTCCAAAATTACATCCATAACAGCTTTAGAGAGAGGTGCAGTCTGAGTGGCTACATTATCTGCCATGCTGCCAGATTTAAGGTTCTGAGTTGACTGTGCAGAATCTGATTGTTTTGCTGTGTCAGAAGATGAGGGATTTGAGGTAGAGGCCAATGTGGGCCTTGGGACAATGTTTTAGGATTGGATACCAGTGCTGGCGTGGCCAGTCTGGTGCAATCAGGATCATTTTTGGCCTCTCTTGTTTGACTTTTAGAAGCACCTTGGTGAGAAGAGGCATCGGAGGGAAGGCATAGACTGTCAGGTTTTTCCAGCTGAATGATAGAGCATCCACTTTCCATGCTTGAGAGTGATAAGTCCTTGTGCAAAATTTCTGTATTTGGCAATTGTGAGGGGAGGCAAAAAGATCTATGTCTGGGCATCTCCATTCACTTGTTATCATGTTGAGCACTTGTGGATTTAGCTTCCATTTGTGAGGATCCAGGAGATTTCTGCTTAGTTCGTCTGCCAGTGTATTTTTTGTTCCTGGCAGGAATTGTGCTTGCAGATGTACCTGGTAGGTCAGTGCTGTGTTCCACAAAGTCATGGCTTGTCTGCATAGAGGGTAGGAATGTGTGTCCCCTTGCTTATGTACCACATAACTGTGGTATTGTCCATCTTTATTAGTAGTTGTCCTGGATGTATTAGGTCCTTGAAGGCTGTCAGGGCATTCTGTACAACTAGCATCTCTTTTTGATTGATGTGAAGATGCATTTGTTCCTTGGGCCACGTGCCCTGAATACATTTTCCTGCCATATGTGCTCCCCAGGCATAATCCAATGCATCCGTTGTTATTGTCTGCCTGGCTGCAGGTAAGGTGAAAGGCTGTCCCTTGTTGTGGCGACAGGCCTGGGACCACCACTGAAACTCCTGCTATAGGCAGGGAATCAAAGTTATAATTGTCTCTAGGCTGTGACAATGCTGAGTCCAGACACTTTTTAGATACCATTGTAGTTTCCTCATATGCAGTTTTGCATATGGAATTAGTAGAATGCAAGATGCCATGAAACCCAGGGCCTGCAGAATTTTTCTTGCAGGGAGCTGGGTCTTTGTTGCCATCATTTGAAAGTAATGAGTCAGTTGCCTTTGTTTGTCTGGCGTGAGATAAGCCATCTTGGCAGTTGTATTTAAGCTTGCACCCAGGAATATTATCTCTTGAGAGGGCACTAGTTTTGATTTCTTTTCGTTTACTGTGTACCCTAGGCAAATTAGCAATCTTTTTACAAATGCCAGGTGCTTTAGAAGAATGTCCTTGCTCTCTGCTTGAATAAGGCAGTCGTCCAAGTAGGGATATAATTGAATTCCTTTTTGTCTGCATAATGCAATTACTGGTGCCAGGCATTTTGTGAAGACCCTGGGTGCAGTAGATAAGCCAAAGGGCAGTGCAGAGAATTGGTAATGCATTGAGTCTGCTATAAATCTGAGGTATCTTCTGCACGATTGTCTGATTGGGACATGCAGGTATGCCTCCTTGAGATCCAAAGTAACTAGCCAAGCCTCCTTGCCCAGCATGGGCAGACGTTGTTGTAGTGTTAACATTTTGAATTTTGGAACATCCAGGAAAGTATTTAGGATTGACAGGTCCAGTATTGGTCTCCAGGCTTTGTCTTTTCTGGGTACTAAGAAAAGTCTTAGAATAAAATCCTTGTCCCTGTTCTTCTTGTGGAACTTTTTGAATAGCTCCCATATCCATAAGAGCAGCAATCTGTTTTTGTGCCTCTGCCCATTGGTTTTGTGGCAGGTTTGGCATACCTTTTGGTTTTGGAAGCATGGGGAAGTGGAACCTGTACCCCTGAGAAACTATATTCAGCACCCATTGGTCTTGGGTGATCATGTGCCAATTTTTTGAGAAAAGTGCTAGCTTTCCCCCTAGGGGTGCTGTCAACTGGTAAGAGCTTGGCATTTGCAGAGGGAAGTCATTGTGACTGTTTCCTATAAGGTTGTGATTTGTCTTCTCCTCCTTTGGGAGCTGAAACAGCCCATTGTTTAGGTCTGTGGGAGCCTTGGGGCTGAGATCTGCCTCTTGGGTGTCTGTATCTGCCTCTTTGTGGCCTGTCTGACACTGGAAAGGACCAATTTTTTGAAGGCCAGTTTCTGCTAAATCTAGGTGGTTGAACCTGTAAGAAATCTTTCACCGTTTGCATTGACTTTGCTTTATCCTCCATTTTCTTTAATACCTCTTCTGCCTTAACACCAAAGTATCATGCTGTAGTGGAGCATCCAATAATTTTACTTTAACATGGTCAGGTAAACTTTGTTCTTTCAACCAAGCATGTCTTCAAATAACTGAGCCTGTAACTGCGGCACTACAAGAAGCCTCTAATGAATCAAAACCACACTGCAGAGTATGCTTTCCCACTTGTTCAACTGCATGCAATAAATCCTGTATTTCTTTACTGTTAGGACTTTCTATATTTGTAACCATTTTCTGCTTTAACAATGACATGAGATACTGCTGATATTTAAGCATGTGAAACGGACAGTTTAAAGCTTTTACAGCTAAAGTAGCAGAAGTGTACACTTTTTTCCCCCATCTGTCCAGAGCTCTGGAATCCCTATCTGAGGGGACAGGATTTTTGGCAGTGGAAGCTTTAACCCCTTTAGGACCCTGAGAAATTGTTTCTGGGTCTGCAGCGGGGTTTTTATAAAGAAATTTATGACAGTCAGGGACCCTGTAGTACCTGTCTGGCTTTACTGGTGCAGGGGGTAAAGAATCTGGAGACAGACTGGATTCAGAAAAAACATCATCTACAATATCAAGCACAGGGGGGATAGCTAAGGGCCTGTGCTGAGGCAATAGAAAGAAATCTCTGAGCCTTTTCTTGGAGTCTGAGTAATCCTGGCTCTCCCAATGGAAATGCTCCCTCATGGTGTTCAGGGTTTCCCCAAAAGAATAATCCTCAGGCGGTGAGGCTGAAGGAATGGACTCTTCAGCATCAGAGTCCTCATAGGAAGGGAGAGAATAGCCCTGATCAGAAGAAGAATGAGAGGAAATGGAAACCTGATCAGAGGGAATCATAATCAGTGTCTTGCCTAGGCCTTTTGTCAGGAGGGGGATGGGAGCCCCTGATTAAAGTAATAAGGTCTTCGGCCATTTTATGCATCTGTTTCTTTGGCATGGATGACTGTTCTGGAGAATGCTGTACTTGTTTCCATGTCTTTAATGGTGTTTTTGACTTTGCCTTTGCTGCTGTAGTAGCCTTAATTGTAAGCTGTGAAGGTCTGAAAATACCCTCAGAAGCCGGTGCCTGCTCAGCGGCTCCGGACCCATCTGAGGGTATAGTTTCCGTAGGCCCAATACCTTGAGTTTTCACAGGCCTCGGTGTCTCCACGTGGCTATCGGTTAGGGCCTGTGGCTCTGAGGTAGCGGGTGTCAGGGGTTGTGAAAGCGTCTCAATGAGAACCGGCGACTGGCCTAGAAGAGGCTTCGTCATCGGTTTTGGACCTCGGATGCATGTCTTTTTCTTTGTCTTTGCGTTTTTTATACATTCCAGTCATCGGTTGTTCCAACGGCATTATATAATTAAATCTTCGTCCAAAATAATGTAAAGCAAAATCAAACTGACGTTTGATAATGCGTTTATTGAATCTAGCACAAAACCGACAACTAGTAACGTCATGGTCAGGGCCTAGACAAGGAATGCAGTAAGAGTGAAAGTCCTTATGAGGTATTTGCTTCCCACAAGAAATACAATTATTGACTTTTACTGACATCGGTCTGGAGCAAGAAAAAGTTTCCCCAATGGGTTACTTAGCTTTATTGAAGACTTCAGTTCTGAAATTCAATTTTGAAAATCTCAGGAGTCGGCTGACCGGCACTTGCGAACTGCTTTTGCTTCGGGCACCGTGCGGCAAGAAAGACTGAAGAAAATGGTGTCAGTTGCAACTTTTATACCCCTGGCGCACTGACGTTAGGGAAGAGGTGACAGCAACCGATGCCGGACCAAGACTTTTGAACTCGGGCCGACTACGGGTTGCCTGCCAGCAGGATAACCCAAGTGTAATGACTGCAACAGTGAAACACGATGAACATCCACATAAATCCAAAAATAATTCAGCTTGATGACAGCAGATGAACATCTTGTTTACTTCATAAATTATGGTAGTCATCCTCACCAGGCAAATCTTAGCAACACCCGAAGTAGCACAGACAAACAATCAAAATGCCAACTACCTCAGCAGAGCTCAGACTTTCACAAACATATCCCCTTGTGGTAGTCCATTTCCAGTAATACTTCAATTCCAAGAGTAAAAAAAAAATCTCTCTTGATGAAAAAATCCAAAATCTGGATAAATCAAACAGCGTTCAATATACACTTCGACTCCCATTAATAACATACAAGTGCCTGTCTGCTGCAAACAGGTAAACTGACTGCAAGTAAATCCCATGCAAAACACAACACATACATCAAAGTCCAAGCAATAAAACAATAAACTAAATACAAAGCAAATAAGTCGCAATCACAAATTAGAGAAGGGTAACCACACATTAGCATCTTGCTTACATATATAAAGTACAGTTGTGTACAATTACCACAAATGTAGATGTTCGAGTGTATTCACTGTTGCAGTCATTACATTTGGGTAATCTGCTGGCAGGTTGCCCTCAGTCAGCCTAATTAATGAAGTCTTGGGTCCTGCGTCGGTTCATACTAGGCTATCTGCCCTAGGGCATTTATAAGCCTAGCCAGAGTGTGTGTGGCTTTCACCACCCCTTAGGATGAGAATACTATACCCATTAGTTTGCTGTGCCTCTGTCCAGCAGTGACACAGAGATGATTCCCAGGGTAAACCTACGATCTCCCATCCACTCGTCAAGATTTCTCTTGAACAGAGTCAGTGAGGGGCTCTGCCTCACATGGACTTGGATTCTGTTCCATAGTGTAGGGAGTCTCTGGGTGATGAATCTGTCCCTCCAGCACGTCCTATTTATATCCGTGTTGAGGTTTAAGTCTCTTGCTCGTGGCTCTGGTGGATTTGGATTTTTTGAGGTGGAGCATGTCCATTAATTCCGGGTTGGACATGACCTTGTATGTCAGGCACAGATAACCTCTGAGCAGACGGTATGCGACTGAATAGAGCTGGAGTTTCTTCAGTCGGGCAGCGTATGACATATGTTTGAGCCCCTTTATCCTTTTGGTGAGGAACTTTTGGGGTCTTTCCAACTGCTGCAGGTGTCGGGTAAGGTACATTCCGAATGGGGCGTTGTACTCAATTATTGGTCTGATAAGTGAAGAGTACAGGGGTACATTGACCTCTCCTGATCTGGATGCGAATCCCTTCATGATCAGGTGGGCAATGTAGAAGGTCTTCCTAACCACTTTGGCAATGTGAGTGCCAAAAGAGAGGTTACTGTCAACTTGGGTCCCCAGGTCCCTGATAACTTCTTCCGTGTTTAATGGATTACCACCTATGTGGTAATTAGGGGTTACCTTGTTTTTCCCAAAGGATATGACTATACATTTTTTGGCATTTAGCTTAAGGCCATGGCTCTGGCACCAGTTATCCATTTCTATGAGACCTCTCTGAAGGATGTCTGTGTCTGATGGAGTGTCAATTATGGTGCCCAGTTTGCAGTCATCTGCAAATTTTGTCAGCCACAATCCCCCTATGTTTGCCTGCACTTCATAAAAATAAATGCCGAACAAGAGGGGCCCAGGACTGAGCCCTGTGGGACACCTCGTGACCGGCTTAGAGTCTGACATGGCACCAGCAACTCTAACCTGTGGGTTCTGTCCTTGAGCCAGTTTGCAACCCATCTTGTGACATATGGGTTTACATCTAAGCTGGTGAGCTTTTCTATGATGCCCGAGTAGGGTATTGTGTCGAACGCTTTTGCTAGGTCAAGGTAGGCTGTGTGAACTGCCTTACCTCATCAATGGCCTTAGTGACTGTTTTGAAAAAGTCGACCAAGTTCAAGAGGCAGGATCTGCCCTTGACAAAGCCAAATTGGGTAGGATCCAGTGTCTGTAGGTCCCCAATGTCTTTATTTATGAGTTCCATTATGATCCTCTCCATAGCTTTGCAGACAAGGCTCGTCAAGCTTATGGGGCGGTAATTTCCAGGGTCCATAGAAGCACCGCCTTTGTGGAGTGGGACCACAGTTGCCGTACGCCATTCTTTGTGTACGTATCCTGTAGTAAGGCTAAGATTAAACAGCAGCCTTATGTGTGGGTTTAGTTCCTCATTGAGTTCGTGTAGCACACAGCCGGGGACACCGTCCGGTCCCATTGATGCTGTGTTTTTTGCTATAGAGAGAGCAGCTCTCACCTGGGAATCTGAGATGTTTGGGAGGCTAGACTCAGGTGGGATAGATATTTCTCCTTTTGGGAGGGAGGGAGGAGAGAAATTTGCACTCAACCTGTCTGCCAGTATGTTGGCAATATCTGTGGGTTCAGTGATTTTTGTATCATTTTGGACTAATTCTGAGCATATCTGGGAGTTTCCACCCAGGTTTCTAACATAGCTAAAGAAGGCCTTATGATTGTCTTTTGTGTCATTAGCGACTTTTCTCTCAAAGTTGGCCTTGGATGATTTTATGAGTGATCGTAGTTTTTTGCTAGTAGTGATCAGAGATGCCTTCCCTTTTAGGGATTTTGCTCTGTCATGTAGTAGCTTTCTCCTCTTGTTGTAGAGTTTGTTTATGGCTGGGGTCCACCAGACCGGGCGCCTGCCTTTGGTGGAAAGGGTCTTTATTTTATTAGGGATTGCTTGATCCATACATTCCTGGAGGTGCTCGTAGAAGGCATTTGTAAGGGTTTCAGCAGCGTGGGTTGTGGTTTCCACTGGCTCGGGGGCCTTGAAGGATACCACTCCAGTCTTAAGAAGTGTGATGTTTGCTTTTGAGAAGTTCTTCACTGTGGTCTTTTTTGCTGGGGTTGGGGGCGGGATGTGGATATCCAGTGAGATTAATTTATGGTCTGATCTCACCAATGAGGGATATACTTCCGGTGTGGAGCATTTTGTCCCCATGTTTGTGATGATCAGATCTAGTATATTTTCTCCTCTTGTGGGAATGGTGACTAGTTGTTCCATAGCATTTGAGTTTATGAACTCCAGGAACCTTTGGGCTAGGGTGTTGGGGCTTGAGTAATGTTCCCAGTCTATGTTTGGGTAGTTGAAGTCACCCAATATGATGGTGTTTGGAGAGACATTCATACTCTCCAGTGTCTTCAGGAAGGCTGTGTGGGTTTCCTGAGTTTGAGAGGGTGGTCTGTAGCATGCTACAAACTGTAGGGCAGTTTTACCTATGGTTAATTGCACCTGGATGGTCTCCGATGCTTCGTGTGTTGCCAGTAACCTGGAGGTGTGGGTATCCTTTATGAATATGGATACTCCCCCTCCTTTTGTGGTTCGGTCTGGATTTTGGGGCCGGAACGCATGATATGAGGTATAACCTGACAGTGCTGGGTTGCTCTCAGGAGCCTTGAACCAGGTTTCAGTCACAGCACAGACATCAATGTTCTCCATACTGAGGAGGGCTTCGAGGGTGTGCATCTTGAGGTTTAGACTTCTGGCACTGAGCAGTATTACCCTTAGTTTTTCTCCATTTTTGTTTTCTAGGGCTGTAGGTTTATCATTTGAGCCTTGCCTAAAAAAGGCACTATGGGGGTGGCAAGAGCCTTTGCCAATATCCGGAAGCCCAGGGTGACAGGTGCAAGCCGTCCCTCAAGCAGCGTGGCTTGTCAAGCATGTCATCCCAGGCAGACAGACATTGGATCCCCTTAGAATGACACCAGTAATTAAGCCAATTATTAAAGCTGATTATTTTGTCTCTGTATTGTGGCATCATTCTTGGTGAGGGTAGGATACTGCTCAGGGTCAGGGTCATACCGGCCTGGGCTACATAATCTGAGAGCTCCTCTATGTCTCTTTTCATGTAGTCCAGGGAGGTACATCTCAGGTCGTTCACACCGGCATGGACAATGACCGAGTCATACTTGTACTTGCTGTGGAGTGACCTGAGTGCTTGTGTTATATGGCGGACTCTAGCGCCTGACAGGCAGCTTACTGTGACCTTTTCCTTGTTCAGTCTGGTGAGTGGGACGTCAGTGTGTCTGACTATGGAGTCACCTATAACAAGTGTGTCTGGCATTGTGTTTGGCCTTAAGGGCTGTGACTGTTTATCACACTGACTTTGAGAACTATGTGTTGCATGTCTTATGTCTTGAGGTGGCAGTTGCTTGGGTGTCTGCTTTGGAGGCCTCTGTAGTTTTGGTAGATTTTTGATCAGTGCCTCCGAGTATGTCTTTGTGTGTTTATGTGTTTGTTTTGCAGTTGTGATAGTTCTATGTGGAAATGGGTTTGTGGTGTGCGTGGTTTCCTTCTCCTCCTGTCTGGTCTTGCCAGTCCTGAGTTGAGAGAGCTCAGCCTCCAGTTTGGCTATATAGTTGCATCTCTCACATGTATTTGTGTTTTGTGGGAGAAGTGGGTTGTCTGTGTACATGAGGCAATTGTAACATTGCCTCAAGATGCCCAGATTCACCAGCTGAACAGGAGAGGACACCAGCAACTGACCCTTCGACATGCTAGAAAAGTGAAAAAGTTTGCTGTGTAACTGAGTCAGAAGGGACCTATAGGGAAATGGGTACTCAAGGGGATTCTAGGCTAATGTAGTACTTTGTTTAGTATATAAGTACTTTAACCTATATAAAAATGCTTTATGAGCAAGTGCTGAGCTTTTGAGATAGAGAATAGACTGTTTAGATTGCAAGTAGAGAAGTTCTAAGGGAAAAATTGAACAGCAGACTTTACGGAGCCAGATATAGTTTAACTGGCGCTGCCCGATGGTGCTCTATGGGCAACTCCGCGCTAAATCACGCAAAAGCACACTAAAGCGGGCTTTATTACAGGGGGCTGAAAAGAGCTAGGAATTGACCCAAAATGGCCAATAGACTACAAGTTTCTGGCTGGAACCACTCCTCTAGGGACAAATAGGCTGCTCAGTGCTCCCCACTCCCACTGGTGAACAAAGACGCTTCCTTTTATCCAAATAAGGATATGGAATAGCACAGGAACCAAGACAAAGCCCAGAGATCAGCAAACTCTGAAGACTGGACTATTCTAGTTCAGTAAGGCGGGAAAAAAAAGATTTTTTTTGTTTTTTTCTTTTTTGCAGAAAACAGAGGAAAAACAGACAGTAAATGCTATAAATGCTTTTAAACAGCTAGCACTTGAGTGTGTTAGCCTACAGGTAAAATTAAGCAACAAATAACTTTTAAAAGTGCAAAACAGTTAATCAACACAAAACAGTTTAAATAGAATGCAGAGCTGTATAAACAGGCGAAAATGCAGTCGCTAAGCAGTAAATAATCAAAAAGCCAGAAAAAATACTTAAATCAGGAAAAAGTCACTCTTTTGCTCTCTGCTGCTTGTAGAACTCTGCAGGACACCACGAGGAGCTGCTGAGTTGAATACAAGGGAAAACGCGCGCTAAAGCGGGCTTTATTACAGGGGGCTGAAAAGAGCTAGGAAATTACCCAAAATGGCCAATAGACTACAAGTTTCTGGCTGGAACCACTCCTCTAGGGACAAATAGGCTGCTCAGTGCTCCCCACTCCCACTGGTGAACAAAGACGCCTTTATCCAAATAAGGATATGGAATAGCACAGGAACCAAGACAAAGCCCAGAGATCAGCAAACTCTGAAGACTGGACTATTCTAGTTCAGTAAGGCGGGAAAACAAGATTTATTTTTTTTTTGTTTTTTTTTCTTTTTTGCAGAAAACAGAGGAAAAACAGACAGTAAATGCTATAAATGCTTTTAAACGGCTAGCGCACTTGAGTGTGTTAGCCTACAGGTAAAATTAAGCAACAAATAACTTTTTAAAAATGCAAAACAGTTAATCAACACAAAAACAGTTTAAATAGAATGCAGAGCTGTATAAACAGGCAAAAATGCAGTCGCTAAGCAGTAAATAATCAAAAAGCCAGAATCAGTTATAGCAAATACAGTTATAACAAATGCTCTGAAATATACTGTATATTTCCAAAATGTTTGAGAAGGACAGTCAGAACACAAGAAGGTTCAGGCGAAAGAGAAAAAAAAGAAAAAGTTTTGTTTTACTTTTTGAAAGGGAAAAAGGAGGAACAGAAGGCCTTATCAAATGTTCTCTCTGTATTAGGCAGAATGAGCTAATGACACTAGACTGGGAGGTGTGCCACAGTAGGGGCGGGCAACTGCAAAGCCACCAAGGTAAAATTAAGCAACAAATAACTTTTTAAAAGTGCAAAACAGTTAATCAACACAAAAACAGTTTAAATAGAATGCAGAGCTGTATAAACAGGCGAAAATGCAGTCGCTAAGCAATAAATAATCAAAAAGCCAGAAAAAAATACTTAAATCAGTTATAGCAAATACAGTTATAACAAATGCTCTGAAATATACTGTATATTTCCAAAATGTTTGAGAAGGATAGTCAGAACACAAGAAGGTTCAGGCGAAAGAGAAAAAAAAAGAAAAAGTTTTGTTTTACTTTTGAAAGGAAAAGGAGGAACAGAAGGCCTTATCAAATGTTCTCTGTATTAGGCAGAATGAGCTAATGACACTAGACTGGGAGGTGTGTCACAGTAGGGGCGGGCAACTGCAAAGCCACCAAGGTAAAATTAAGCAACAAATAACTTTTTAAAAGTGCAAAACAGTTAATCAACACAAAAACAGTTTAAATAGAATGCAGAGCTGTATAAACAGTCGAAAATGCAGTCGCTAAGCAATAAATAATCAAAAAAGCCAGAAAAAAATACTTAAATCAGTTATAGCAAATACAGTTATAACAAATGCTCTGAAATATACTGTATATTTCCAAAATGTTTGAGAAGGATAGTCAGAACACAAGAAGGTTCAGGCGAAAGAGAAAAAAAAAGAAAAAGTTTTGTTTTACTTTTTGAAAGGAACAGAAGGCCTTATCAAATGTTCTCTCTGTATTAGGCAGAATGAGCTAATGACACTAGACTGGGAGGTGTGTCATAGTAGGGTCGGGCAACTGCAAAGCCACCAAGTATAAGAGCAAGACACCAACAGGGAGGGATGGTGGTGCAAAATAGCCTACAGACAGCAAGCACTAGAGAGACAAATGAAAGTTTTTAAACAGATAAAGATTTGTGAAGATACTGAATAGACAAAGTGCTTTATATATATTAAATTTTAAAAACAGTAATCTGTAAAAATAATCAAAAAAAAAATCAAGATACTTATATTTCCTGCTCAGTTGCAGTCAACAACTTCTCCAGTCTTGTAAAGACAGAAACCCTATCAAAGTTAGGGCTTAAAAAGCAGAACAGCTTCTTTTTTTTTTTTTTTTTTTTACAAGAACACAAAAGAACCAGCCCCCACTAGCCAAAAGATAATTACACAGAGGAGATGTTTCAGTTTACACAATAGCCTACAGACAGCAAGCACTAGAGAGACAAATTAAAGTTTTTAAACAGATAAGGATTTGTGACGATACTGAATAGACAAAGTGCTTTATATATATTAAATTTTAAAAACAGTAATCTATAAAAATAATCAAAAAAAAAATCAAGATACTTATATTTCCAGCTCAGTTGCGGTCAACAACTTGGTTGCTGTCCCTTCTTCCATGACATCAGATCGTCAGGGGTATAAAACATGCAGCCGACGCCATTACATCAGTTTTTCTTGCCCCAGATGTCAGGTGCCCCCCAAAAGGGGAGCAAATAAAATTAAAAACAGAAAAACATACCTCAAACCAAAAGCACATACACCAAAAAGGCTTTTAAGCATAGTAAAAGAAAGTAGAGGTATAGTCAGAGAAAAACAGGGGGCTGCAGGGAGGGTGACCAGGACTGCAACAGTGAATACACTCAAACATCTACATTTATGGTAAGTGTACATAACTGTACTATGTTCTTCATGTTTCATTGCTGCAGTCATTACATTTGGGTAGATTCCCAAAGCTATGGTTGGGAGAAGAAATTTATACAGCATTAGGACCAGCTATAAGGCCCTGCAAGACAGCAGTGGCAAAGCCAGCTCTGGATTTAGAGAAAATTGGTAAATGATAATGCTTGGTGAAAGAATGTACAGAACTCCAGGTAGCAGCTTCTAGAATATCCCTGGTAGGAACCCCTCTGAGAAAGGCTGTAGAAGTAGATGCAGCCCTGGTGGTGTGAGATCTGATCCCCTGGGGGATAGGTTTTCCATGGTGCTTATAGCAGAAATGAATGCAATGGCTTATCCATTTACAAATGGTTTGTTTTGAAATAGCCTTCCCTTCTGCCCCAGCAGCAATTGCTAAGTTGTCTGTGCACATCCAAGGAATGCAGAATCCATTCCCCTTTGTTCTATGGATTGGGAAAGAAGGGTGGTAAATGAATGGACTCATTAAGAGCCAGACTGGAAACCACCTTGGGCATGAAGGATGGATTGGTCCTCAGAGATACCCTGTCCGCATGAAAGATGATGAAAGGCTCCACTGCCATAAGGGCCTGTAAAATTCAGATATCCTTCTAGCTGAAGTGATTGCTAAAAGGAAGGCTGTTTTACAATAAAGAAATTTTAAGTCTGCAGTAGCAGCTGGCTTGAAAGGAGGTAGAATGAGCTTCTCCAAAACAAAGTTAAGGTCCCAGGCAGGGGTAGGAGCTCTCCTAGGTGGTCTCAAGTTCTTTGCCCCTCTGAGATGCTGCTTGAGCAGGTGATGAGAGAAGAGAGGTGGCTCTGTGTTATAGTGAGCTGAAATAGCTGAAGCATGGATTTTAATAGAGGAAAAAGACAGGCCCTTGTGAAGCATCTCAGTTAAGTATTGCAAAATCTGAGGTAAATTGGGCGCTGCTGTGCTCATCCCTAAAGATTGGTTCCATGCACAGAATCTTTTCCATTTGTCACTATAAGATTTTCTAGTACTAGGTCTTCTCGCCTCCAAGATGACATCCATCACAGGTTTGCTGAGGGATGTTAAGGGTGAATTTAAGTGATTAGCCAAGCTGAAAGGTTCAATGTTGGAAGCTGAGGGTGCATAATTTAGTTCTCCTGCTGAGATAGCAAGGAAGGTGTCTGAGGCAGGTGCCATGGAGATATTTGTGACACACTATGCAGGAGAGGGTGCCAGTGTTGGGGTGGCCAGTCTGGAGCAATCAAAATCATTCTTGGTTTGTCCTCTTGACTTTTAGCAAAACTTTGAAGAGCAGAGGTAGAGGGGGAAAGGCATAGACTGATAGGTTTGTCCAGCTGAAGGACAGAGCATCCACTTTCCAGGCTTTTTTGTGGGGAGTCCTTGTGCAAAATTTGTCCAACTGGTAGTTCTGGGAGGAGGCAAATAGATCTATGTCTGGGCTCCCCCATTTGCTTGTCAACATGCTGAAAATCTGTGGTTCCAGTTTCCATTCGTGGGTCCATGAGATTTCTGCTTAGTCTGTCTGCCAGTGTATTCAATTTTTCTGGAAGGAATTGAGCTTGTAGGTGCACGTGGTAGCTCAAGGCATTGTTCCACAATGCCATGGCTAGTCTGCAGAGGGGGTAGGAATGTGTACCCCCCTGCTTGTTTATCTACCACATAACCATGGTGTTGTCCGTCTGTACCATTAATTGTCCTGGAAGAATGTAGTCCTTGAAGGCTGTCAGAGCATTCTGTACAGCTAACATTTCCTTTTGATTGATATGTAGGTGCATTTGATTTGGGTTCCATTTGCCCTGGATGCACTTCCCTGCCAGGTGAGCCCCCCATGCATAGTCTGATGCATCTGTAGTTAGGGTTTGGGCGGCAGGGGATAGTGTGAATGGCAGTCCCTTGTTTTGGTGGCAGGCCGCTGCCCACCATAGGAACTCCAGGCGTAAATGTTGACTCCATAGACTTTTTAAGTACCACTGTAGCTTCTTCATATGCAGTCTTGCATATGGAATTAGAAGAATGCAGGAGGCCATGAACCCCAAGGCTTGCAGTATTTGTCTTGCAGGAAGCAGGGTTTTTGTGGCCATTTGTTTGAAGCAAGTTACCAAATTAATTTGCTTCTGTGGCATGAGGAAAGCCATCTGGGCAGTTGTATTCAAGCTTGCACCCAGGAATGTAATCTGTTGGGAGGGTACCAGTTGTGATTTCTTTTTGTTTATGGTACACCCCAGACAAGTTAGAACCTTTTTTACAAACGCCAGATGATTTAGAAGTATGCCCTGGTTTTCTGCCTGAATTAGACAATCGTCCAGGTATGAATATATCTGAATATTTCTTTGATGCAAAATGCAATTACTGGAGCCAGGCACTTTGTAAATACCCTGGGTGCAGTAGACAAGCCAAAGGGCAGTGCAGAGAACTGATAATGCAAGTAGTCTGCTTTGAAACGTAGGTATCTTCTGCAAGATTCCCTGATTGGGATGTGCAGGTATGCTTCTTTTAAATCTAGAGTTGCCAACCAGGCATCTTTGCCTAGCATAGGAAGTAACTGGTGAAGAGTCAGCAGCTTGAATTTTGGAATGTCTAGAAAGGTGTTTAGAGTAGACAGGTCCAGAATTGGACACAATGATTTGTCATTTCTGGGTATAAGGAAAAGCCTGGAATAGAAACCTTGTCCATTTTCCTCTTCTGGTACCAGTTGAATAGCCTCCATGTTTAAGAGGGAAGGTATTTGTTTTTGAGCCTCTGCCCACTGATATGGGGGCAGATCTGGCCACCAGTTTGGGGTTGGTAACATGTGGAAATGAAATCTGTATCCTTGGGACACTATATTTAAAACCCATTTGTCCTGGGTTATGAGTTCCCAGTTTTTTGCATGAAGAGCAATCTTTCCCCCCCAAAGGGGCGGCTGAAAGGTAAGTGCTTGGTAATTTTAAAGGAAAGTCACTGAGACTGTTTATCATAGGGGGTGTCTTGTTATTTCCAGATTTGGAAGTGGAATCCCCCCCATTGCTTAGTTCTGAGAGTCCCCTGGGACTGAAACCTGGTGCTTTTGGTGTGTCTGGGTTTGGCTTGAGAGGATCTGGGAGGAGCTGGAAAGGACCAATTCTTAGTAGGCCAATGCCTACTAAATATTGGAGGTTGCACTTGTAAGAAATCTTTTACAGTTTGCATAGATTTAACTTTATCTTTTTTAGAACTTCTTCGGCCTTATTGCCAAACAGGTGGTCCTGATTTAAAGGAGCATCCAACAAGTTTTCTTTAACATGATCAGGCAGAGATTGCTCCTTAATCCAAGCATGCCTTCTAAGCACAGATCCAGTAACAACAGCCCTGCAAGAGGCCTCTAAAGAATCAAAACCACATTGCAATGTATGTTTTTCAACTTGTTCAGCAGAATGCAATAAATCCTGTAAGTCTTTATTTTTCACACAGTCAGAAATCAACATCATTTTCTGTTTAAGCAGTCCAATAATATGCTGTTGATATTTATATAAGTACAAACCTTTTTTACCCCATCTATCCAGTGCCCTGGAGTCTCTATCAGAAGGGGTAGGATTTTTAGCAGTAGAAGCCTTAATGCCCTTGGCCCCCTCAGAAATGGTTTCTGGATCCGCAACAGGATTTTTGAAAAGGAACTTGTGGGACTCAGGAACCCTGTAGTATCTGTCAGGTTTACTAGGAGCCGGAGGCAGGGAATCAGGGGCCATACTGGATTCCGAAAACACATCATCAACAATGTCTAGTACAGGAGGTATAGCCAAAGGCCTATGCTGAGGCAGAAGGAAATCCCTAAGCCTCTTTTTTGATTCAGAAAATTCCTGACTTTCCCAGTGGAAATGCTCCCTTAAGTTATGTAACGTTTCCCCAAAAGAAAAGTCCTCGGGGGGGGGGGGAATGGAATCCTCTGCATCAGAATCCTCATAAGTAGGTATGGGCAAAGCCAGGTCATTAGACGAATCAGAAGAAACAGAGTCCTGATCAGAAGATTCATAGTCAAGCTCAGTCCTAGGCCTCTTAGAAGGGGGGGGGGGGGTTGACTACCCCTGATTAGAGTAATAAGATCTTCAGCCATTTTGATCATTTGTTTTTTAGGCATAGGGGCCTGGGCGCCGGTTTTTTAGACATAAATCGAGATTTAGGCCTTAGTGTAGAAGGTGGAGTCGGTTTAATATACAAGTCTGTAGGCCTGAATACATCCTCAGAAGCTGGTGCCTGCACAGCGGCTCCAGACCCATCCAAGGTAGAGACATCTGCGGGTTCCATAGGTGAAGCAACTCGTGGCATACCGGACTCTGAATGGGTCTCAGTAGAGGCCTGTGAGTCAGAAGTAGCGGGTATCAGGGGCTGCAAAAGCGCCTCACTGAGTAATGGTGAACTGGTGACTGGCTTAGAAGAAGCGTCGTCGGCAGTTTTGGACCTAGATGGTCTGTCTCTGTCTTTTTCTTTGCGCTTTTTTCAGAATCCCGGTAGTTGGATGGCTAACCGACGTCATTTCTGGATAATTAAACCAAGAACAGAAATATTTAGAGGCAAAAATTTACCAACGACGGATAGTGCGCTGATTAAATAAAGGACAAAACCAACAGCAAGGTACGTCATGGTCAGGGCCTAGGCAAAGAATACAGTACAAATGAAAATCTTTATGAGGTATTTGCTTTCCACAAGTAATGCAATTATTAACTTTTACTGACATTGGTAAGGAGCAAGAAAAAGTTTCCCCAAAGGGGTGCTTAGCTTTAAGTTGAAGACTTCAGTTTTGAAACTCGGAAACAAAAATTTCAGGAGTCGGCCGACTGGCACTTGCGAACTGCTTCTGCTTTGGGCACCGCACGGCAAGAAAAACTGATGTAATGGCATTGGTTGCATGTTTTATACCCCTGACGACCTGACGTCATGGAAGAATAGAGGGCAACCGACGCAGGACCCAAGACTTTGCTAATCAGGCTGACTGAGGGCAACCTGCTAGCAGATTACCCAAATGTAATGACTGCAACAGTGAAACACGAAGAACATCTCAACGGAGACTAACATCTGAGAGTGAGGACAAGTATCGCTTCCTTAAAGACAGGTCTATAAACTTTCTAAAGTTTCTTTGTCAATAAAAAGTGATTTGGTGACCTTTAGGATATATGCAAGAGAAAGTATTTTTTCCTTAAAGCTGGCTCTATAAACTCTCTCAGTTTTAATTTAATAGAATGTGAGTCTGCAACTTTTAGAATATCTGTAAGAGAAAACCTAACTGCAATTTATGTAATGAGAGACAACTTCCTTATGCAAACAGGGCCTATATACACATAACACAGATAATTTTCTGTCTCAACCTGACTGCACCTCCCCTTGTTTTTTTCACTGTACAGAATAAAGTGAGGATAAACATACAGGTCGAGATCTAGTACAGCATAGATTTTGTAGTACAAAGAGGACAGGGCAGAAGGGGTCCAGACAAGCCAACAAAAATCATAAATTAATGCAGTGTAGAGTTACTGCAAGGACTGCATTAGCATACAAAAGTAGTAGTAGGACACAGCAGAACCATCCTTGTTTACACAAAAACAAATGTTTGGGATGGCGCTGTAGTGTGTAGTCCATGTTAAGCAAATGGTTTCCTGTTGAGTTTTAGCATTTGATGGCTTACTATCAATGCAACAACATCTTTGCTGGATTAATAAAAAATTCAGAGACTAGTACCTAGAGGAATTTGAGTACCAAGTCTACAAGGGCTTGCATACACACATACACACACACACACACACATACACACGTGAGCATGCACAAATATACACACGCGTGAACATGCACAAACGCACACAAACAAGTCCACCCAAGTACTCTCAAATGCAAAAATTTTTGAAGCAATATTGATAAATGACAAATGGCATCAACAGCATGCTTAACTACAAAACTAAAAATTCACTGAAATAAAATCAAATTAACATTTTTCTGTGACTTTCTCATATTGGAAACAAACTTTCTGATTAGTTGCATAATCACAAAAATAAAAAAAAATACATGCATAAATAAATACAGTGCTTACTCTCCAATTCTGTAGTTAATTTCTTCATTTTCCCAGTGAACTAATGCAACTTCATAAGGCTGAATCTCATGTCTCTCGAGGATCCGCATCACATTTCTTACCTGTCTCATGAAATAAAAACAAAAAGTATGAGAAGGAAAGACTGAATTCAAGTAAAGTATTGTGGGTTAACACAAGGATAATACAGCTGACACCAGTGATAAAAAAGAAGTTATGTACTCACCATAACATTCCATCTGAGTAGTTCTACTTCTTCAACCTGTGGGTACCGGATCTATATCGGATCCGAGCCAGCAAATTCACTAGCATCTGCTCCGAGCTCCAAGCTCCTCCCCTTACCCATAATACACCACCACTACCTTCCAACCCCCAGATCAAGTTTGCTAACCCTTACACTGATAACCCGACCTGAAGAATACTTTATGACCTAAAACTGCAGTCAACAGGCTGTTCATATGATAAGGTCAGGGGGAAGGAGGGAGCGAAGGTTGAAGACAAATGAAGTAGAACTACTCAGATGGAACATTATGGTGAGTACATAACTTCTTTATCTGAAGTAGTTTGCTTCATTTGGTCTTCAACCTGTGAGACAGAGTCCCCAGCTACTAAACTCCTGGGTGGCCCTCATGGAAGGATATTCCGGAGCACTGCGGAACCAAAGGATGCTCTCCTTTTAGAAGTAAATCCAATTTGTAGTGACAAATAAAGGTATGAGATTAGGACCAAGTAGCTGCAGAACAAATATCATCCAATGAGACTCTAGACCAAAAAGCCACAGAAGTAGCCATTGACCTATTGGAATGAGCTTTTAACTGACCCGGAGGAGACACACCTTTATCCTTATAGAGCTGAAGGATGCACAAGGAAATCCACCTAGCAATAGTGACCTTGGAAAAGGGTTTGGAGAAGGACACAAACAATTGATCAGATTTACAGAAGTTTTTTTGTCCTGTGTAAATAAAATCGTAACTGTCTATGAACATTCAGCAAGTGGAGTTTGTATTCTATTTTGTTAGCAAAGTTTGGAAAGAAAACAGGTAGGTTAATGGTCTGACTGATGTTAACTTGTGATGCAATCTTAGGAGGAAAGGCTGGATTGGTCTGAAGGGAAACACTATCTTTATGGAAGATCATATATGGAACTTTAATGGACAAAGCTTGCAGTTCCGAAACCCTTTTAGCAGAGGTGATAGCTACCAGGAATGCTGTTTTCCAAGATAAGAACTTAAGATCTGTGGTTGCAGCAGGTTCAAAAGGTGGAGCGACCAAAGCTTGAAGAACCATAGTGAAGTCCCATGGAGGAACAGGATCCTTGACCGGGGGCGTAACAGGAAAGTACCTTTCATAAAGGCTTTACACAGTTTGAAAGAGGCCAAGGAGGCAGAATTTTCACCCACGTGAAAATGAGAGATGGCAGCTAATTGAACTTTGATAGCAGAAGAGCTTGCTCCTTGTTGAAAAATATTGGCTAGGAAGTCAAGAATGGCAGAAATAGGAGCCTTGAAAGGGTCTTAACTCCTTTGAGAAGCCCAAAAGGAAAAACTTTTCCATTTGCTATGGTAAATCTTCCTTGTTGAAGACTTATGGGCTGCCACCAGAATAGACCTAACTGAAGAGGATAATCCAGGAGTCCTAGCAATCATGGGAAGTGGAGCAGCCAAGCTGTGAGCTTCAAACTGTCCAGGTTCAGATGAGAAACCCCCGATGGGTGTGACATCAGATCCTGAATAGGATCCAAGATCCAAGGCAAAGCCAGAAGATGAGACCAAAAGAAGGGAAACCATACCTGGCAAGGCCAACATGGGGCAAATGAGGATCACTCTGCTCCCCAGTCGACATACTTTCTGTAGAAACCTCAGAAGAGGAGGTACTGGGGGGTAAGCATACAGAAGACCGGGAGGCCGAGCGTGGACTACAGCATCTCTGGGGGACTCCCCCGGCAGGGGGTTCAGAGCGGAAAACTCGCTGCACTTCGCGTTGGAAGGAGATGTGAAGAGATCACAGCAAGGCTGACCCCACTCCAGAAAGATCTGCTCCGCTACTGAATGATTCAGAAACCACTCATAAGGCATCATAATAGTCCGACAACCTGTCTGCTAGAATGTTGGACCATCCCGGAATGTGCATTGCTATGAGAAAGCAACCAGTAGAGATCATCCATTCCCACACTTTCATTGCCTTGCGACAAAGGGGGTAAGATCTGGTCGCTCCCTGTTTGTTGACGTACCAGACAACTGACATGTTGTCTGAATGAATTGCAATGGTTCCCAGAGGAAGAAGGGCATGAAGGGCCTGCAACGCCAAAAGGACTGCCCTCATCTCTAGAATGTTTACGTGCAAACTGGTCTCGAGAGGGGACCACAGGCTTTGGACTGTCCTGCCCAAACAATGCCCCCCCACCCAAGTTGGGAGGCATCAGTTGTCACTGTGGCTTGGACAGGGACTGAAACAAAAGATCATCCCTCCAAGATTTCTGGAGAGCACATCCACCACAGAAGGGACGACCGACAGACTCGACTGAGGTGTATTGGATACGATAATGGAAGTTCCAACAGGGACCATTGTACAGCTAGTGTCCACTGTAGTACTCGCATATGTAACCGGGTGCACGGAAGAAGCATTATGGTCGCTGCCATTGAAGTGAAGGCCCTCAACACCAATTCTGCTGAGGGAAGATGAGAACGATAGATCAGGGAGATATGCATCCTAAGGTTTTCTACGCTCTCCGTGGTCAGGAAGATTTTGCACTGTAGTGTGTCTATCCTTGCTCCAATGTAGTCTATCACCTGGACAGGATTTAGAAGTGATTTGGATGCGTTGATTGTAATCCCCAATTGAAGAGCAAGCTTTAAGAAATAATCCCTAGTTTGAGAAAGTAGATGCCTGGTGGGAGCAGTGAGGAGCCAATCGTCCAGGTACGGATAGACCTGAATCCCCTGAAGCCTCAGGTGAGCCGCTACTACCACCATCACTTTGAACACCCTGGGGACTGTGGTGAGACCAAAGGGTAAGGCATGAAATTGGTAATGAACTGGTAATGACTGACTCCTAACCGGAAGCAGAGAAACCTCCTGGAGCTTCTGTGCATCTTTATGTGATAGTAGGCATCCTGGAGGTCTAAAGAGCACATCCAGTCGCTCTCTTGCAGGTACGGCATGATGGACTGTAGCGTGACCATCTGGAATTTTTCTGACAGGTTCAGGGTAGATAAAGTCCCCCGTTTTCTTTGGCACCAAAAAGAACGCAGAGAAGATGCCCGATCTGGACTGATCTGGGGGGACGGCTTCGATGGCTCATTTTTCTAGCAGCTTGGAGATTTCCTGTGCTGCTTCCTCCCTTTGCATGAGTGGTACGTCCAGGAGGTTTGGGAGGAACCACAAAGGGGATAGAGTATCCTCTGAATATTATCTGAAGCACCCAGCAGTCTGATGTTATGGACTCCCATGTCACCAGGTGCAATGACAATAGTCTCCTGACTGCCTCCAGAGTAGAGCAGTCGGGCAATCCCTCAGGCTTGCTGACCGGGCCTGTCCGAGAAAGGTTCTCAAGACCCAAAATTCCCCGGACCCCCTCTGCCTCTAGGCCGGTGTCTAGCCTTTCCCCTCTACCTCTGGGGGAAGAAAAGCCCTGAGTGTCCCGGGAATATTGTGACTTCCGGAACCACATCTTCTTTTGTCCTCTCTGATTCTGGGAAAAGGATCTTTGAGAGTTCAAGAAGCGGATTCCGACAGCAGATAGTGTCTTCCCGTCCTTCTCACTCTGGACTAAAGTTTCTTTGATGGTCTTACCAAAAAGAGTAGAGCCATCATAAGGGATGTTGGCAAAAGATGCCTTGAACGGTTCCGAAAACTGACATAGCCTGAGTCAGGCGTTGTGCCTCATGGACACGTCGGACCCAGAAGCCCTGGCCATTCCTTCGGTAGCATGTCAGATGAGTCACATGGACGTGTTGGAGGCTGCTTTTAAAGTGGCCATCCTCGCAGAGAAAGTGTCTCTGTCCTCCTACGACATGGACTTAGGGGGAGACTCAGCCAGTTCCATGACCAGGTCATCTTGTGATGTGGGCCAGGTAGTTCAGCTCCATGATGGAAAAGGTTGCTGACGCATAAACCCACTTCCCTTAGCGGTCCACCATTCAAGAATCTCGGTCAGAGGGATGAACAGAGGAACTCTCTTGGGCTAGTTCCTTTTTTGTGGCTGCTGGTACCACCATAGCGTCTACGGGGGAGCCCTTGTTCCACTCTGGTCTATCTGATGGTTGGCTCGAGATCTTATCCGGATGTTTAGGGATTGGTTCCACGGTGTCCGGCTTCTTCCAGGCCCACGAGGTGATCAGGTTCACCAGGGGATCTGTAGGAGGGAACACCCAGGAAGTACATGGGCCCGTGCCAAAAGCCTCCAGGAACACGTATTCGTCAGAAGAAGGTATGGGGTCGGACCAACCTCCCCGCTGGTGTAGGATTTCCATAATGTCTCCAAAGGAGACATCCTTGGGAGGTGACCTGGGTGAACCTTCCCCATCATCCAAATCCGTGTCCTCCGGGAGGTACTCGGGGAAGTCCATGTGCCTCCTCTTACACGTATGCTTACGAGGCATGTCTCCAGTGGGGCTATCCGGGGGGGAACTCGTAAGCCACTTTTTCCTCATGGGGAACCATCTGGGGCTCCTCGAGCATGGGCTGTCCCTCTGGTAAAATGATGGGATTCGTAGACGGAGCCGAGGGGGTCAGGGCAGAATCTGAGGAAGTAGTCAAAGGTCTTGATCCAGTGGAGAGAACCCTTTCTACCACATCAAACGCCGAGGGAGAACAAGTCTCCTGGGGTACCAAGAAGGAAGCCACTTTCTCCGGATCTGATGTGAGACTCGGAGCCGAGCCAGAAGTGGATGGTGTTCTGAGGGAGGGAACCTGGCCCGACAATGCCAGTGCTGAAGAATAAAAGTTTTGCTCTCTCGGATCCAACACCCAAGCTCTGGCTCCAAGAGCCACTTGGATCCAAACTGGTCAAACTGACACACTCCAGGCAGCTGTCGGTGTTGAGGAGACAGGTACTGTCAGTGCTGACCCCCTGACTAAGGCAATCTTCGGATCTGAGTACTCCGAACCCAGTGGACAGATCGGAGAAGGAGAAATCGGAAGAGGGGGCTGGCAAGACCCCCAATCTGGATCTGAGTACAAATGAACCTCCTCATCATTTCATCCATGTCAACTTCCGATAAGCTACGCGTGGATCTCAACGTGGCCACTGACTCCAACCTCGAGGGCCAAGATGGAGGACGTGTCTCCTCCGGCTCCGGGGAAAATCTTGGAGATCGGAGCCGAGGAGAGTCACGGATCCTAGCCTGACTTTTGGTGGGAGTAAAAGGAAGATCCGGAGACCTCTTGCATTTCTCTAGTTTGCAATGCTTGTCTGATTTGTGCTCCGTCTCCTTCTCTCTGCCGCTTTTCCGCTCAAATTCCACAGGCTTAGAAATGGAGTCCCAGTCTGGGAG
Source organism: Protopterus annectens (assembly GCF_019279795.1). Lineage (NCBI taxonomy): Eukaryota > Metazoa > Chordata > Ceratodontiformes > Protopteridae > Protopterus > Protopterus annectens. The sequence continues at coordinate 119,451,767 of NC_056725.1, forward strand.
GGAGGAGAAGCAAGGGCAAGAAAGGAAGGAGAGTCGGCCACAGCAGCCACTGTGACCGAAGCAGTGGACGAGGCAACCGCCTCAGAAGTGGGTAGAAGGCCTTTTAGGGCCAACTTGGCCTTCCTGTCCTTAAACCCGCATGGGTTAAAACCCGCACAGATAGTACAATCCGTACTCAAATGGGCAATGCCCAAGCACATCACACAAAGAGTGTGGCCATATGCAGGAGACCATTTATGGCCACACTCAGTGCACCTTTTGAAGACAGGCTTGTATCAGCCATGTCGCTACACAAAAGAAGTTCACACTAGAAAAGGAAAAGGAGAAGAAAAAAGTTAACTGTTTTCCACTCAAAAACCACTCACCACAAACTCAGGGCACACAGAACACTGAGGGGGGAGGGGAGGCAATACACACTAACAAACTAACTCTAAAACTAAAGAAAATTTTCTAATATACGACGCACCAGCAAGGAGAGGAGGAGAGGGAAAGTACAGTTGTGTACACTTACCATAAATGTAGATGTTCGAGTGTATTCACTGTTGCAGTCATTACATTTGAGTAATCTGCTGGCAGGTTTCCCTCAGTCAGCCTGAATAACAAAGTCTTGGGTCCTGTGTTGGTTGCTGTCTTCTCTTCCATGACGTCAGGTCGTCAGGGGTATAAAATTAGAAGTTATGTACCTACCATAACGTTCCATGTTAGTTGTCTTCTCTCGCCTTCTTTCTTGCTGGATGGGTTCGGAGCCGATCCTCGGCTCCGACTCGGCACTAGCTTTAGCTCGAGAACTCCTTTTACCAGCTCGAGGCAACCCTATATCCCATGATGCAAGGCGGAACTACCTCAGATCTCGTTTGGTAGCTAACTAACCCTGCTAAAGACTTATCCTAATATAATTAGGAACCATGGTTCCTAAAAGAAGTCCTCATAACAATGCTCCAGAGGAAGCAATCTAATAGGAACTCTCCAAGATCTGTCCAGGCCAGGGGGAAGGAGGGAGGGATAAGAAAGAAGGCGAGAAGACAACTAACATGGAACGTTATGGTAGGTACATAACTTCTAAATGTTAAGTTGTCAATCTCGCCTTCATTCTTGCTGGATGGGACCGTCCCTAGCACCTGTATCCCGGGTGGCTCAATGGAACAGACTCTTGAGAACAGTGGAACCAAAACTGGCCCTATCTCTGGAGGCCAAATCCAACTTGTAATGAGACACAAAGGTATGAGGCGTGGCCCAAGTAGCTGCTGCACAAATAGTGTCAATGGGAAGTCTATCCTGAAAGGCTACAGAAGTGGATAGACTCCTGGTCGAATGTGCTTTTGGCTTAGAAGATAGTTGTTTGCCCCTTAGAGAGTACACATAGGAAATGGTGGAAGTCAACCATCTAGATAAGGTCACTTTAGATACTGGAAGACCCAACCTGTTTCCTGCATAGGAGACAAACAATTGGTCTGATTTTCTAACTTGTTTAGTCCTATGTAAGTAGTACCTGAGCTGACGGTGAACATCCAAAAATGTAGCTTCTGTTCAGCTCTGTCAGAATAGTTAGGAAAGAAAACTGGTAGATCAATAGATTGGTTAATATTGGCTTGAGATACAACCTTGGGAAGAAAGGAAGGGTTAGTTCTGAGCGAAACCCTATCCTTATGAAACACCAGATAAGGTGAACGAATACAGAGGGCCTGAATGTCAGAAACTCTTCTTGCAGAGGTAACAGCCAGCAAAAATATAGTTTTCCATGTCAACAACTTTAAAGAACACGTAGCAGACGGTTCGAAAGGAGGTAGAATTAGGGATGCCAACATTAAGTTCAGATCCCATTGCGGAGGAGGATGTTTCACAGGCGGTTTTAGGAGAAAAACTCCTCTCAAAAAGGCTTTGCATAACTTATGAGACATGATGTTATTGTCCTGCAAGCCAACATGAAATTTGGAAATAGCAGCCATTTGTACTTTGACTGTAGATGATGACGATCCCGAATGAAAAACCTCCGCCAGGAAATCCAAAACAGAATGTATAGGAGCGGTGAAAGGATCAATATTTCTGGCGTTTGCCCAAATAGAAAACGCCGCCACTTGCTAGCATAAACAGTTCTAGTGGACGACTTTAAAGAAGACACTAAAATGTCTCTGACTGAGTCAGAAATCATTGGTAGCCTGGCTAAGGAAGGAAGTGGAGCAACCAAGCAGTGAGGTTGAGAGAATGAATGGCTCGGTGCTGCTGACCCGACTGGTGGATCAAAAGATCCGAACTGGGTCCAGATGCCAGGGCTGCACCAGAAGGTGATGATGTAGAGACGGAAACCAAATTTGTCGAGGCCAAAATGGAGCAATGAGGATCAATTTGGCTCTCAAAACGGTGGCTTTCTGAATGACTTGTGGAATCAATGGAAAGGGAGGAAAAGCATAAAGAAGTCCCCGAGGCCAATCCTGGGTTAGAGAGTCTCTCAAGGGTTGGCCTGGAAGAGGAAATAGTGTGAAGTAATCTGGGCACTTGCTGTTTTGAGGGGTAGCAAAAGATCGCAACAAGGGTGCCCCACTTCAGAAAAATCTGATCCACTACAGACTGATTGAGAGACCACTCGTGAGGCATCAGAATAGATCTGCTTAGCCTGTCCGCCAATAGGTTGGACCTGCCGGGGATGTGCGTTGCTATCAGATACCGCTGAGAAGAGATCGCCCATTGCCAAAGTCTGAGAGCTTCTCGACATAAGGGATAGGACCTGGTTCCGCCCTGTTTGTTGATGTACCAGACCACGGACATGTTGTCCGTCTGTACTGCAATAGTCCCTGTGGGAAGAAAGTCGTCGAGGGCTTGCAACGTTAAAAGCACTGCTCTCATCTCCAGGACATTTATGTGCAGGTGGTATTCTATGGGTTGCCACGTCCCGTGGACCATCCTGCCCTGATAATGCCCCCCCCACCCGATCAGAGAGGCATCCGTGGTGACTGTGGCAACTGGAGGAGGGGAACAAATGGTCGGCCCTGCTGAAGAAGAGGGGAAGATACCCACCATCGTAGATGAGCCCTGCAAGACTGTGTCACTAAGATCTCGTGCCTCATGGGCAGATCGTGGTACGACCACTGCGTGAACAACATCCACTGCAGGAGACGCATGTGGAAGCGAGCTAGTGGAAGAAGAACAATGGCTGCAGCCATTAGGCCTAGAACCTTCAAGACAAACCTGGCTTTGACCTTGTTGCTTTGTAACAGAAGCTGAACAAATTTCTGGATGTCCAGAATCCTTTGATTTGTTAGTCTGGCTAACATTTTAACGGTATCTAACTCTGCGCCTATAAAGGTGATAGATTGGCAAGGCAGCAGAGAGGATTTTTCGAAATTCACCGAAATTCCTAGACTCTTGCAAAGCTGTAAGGTGTAGTCTCTGGACCGAAGAAGCTGATCCCTGGAGGTGGCGGAGAGGAGCCAGTCGTCCAAATAAGGAAACACTTGGAATCCTCGACGTCTCAGGTGAGCTGTAACCACCGCCATGCATTTGGTGAACACTCTGGGGGCTGAAGTGAGGCCAAAGGGCAGTGCTCTGAATTGGTAATGACTGGCTCCCAGCCGAAAGCGGAGAAACCTTCTGGAGCGCCTGTGAATCTTTATGTGATAGTACGCATCCTGAAGGTCTATCGAGCACATCCAGTTGTCCTTGCCCAGAAAGGGCAGAATGGATTGCAGCGTGACCAACCGAATCTTGCCTTTTGACAGACTTGTTTAGTCTGCTTAGGTCTAGTATTGGTCTCCAATCTCCCGTCCTTTTGGGGACCAAAAGAATCTTGAGTAGAAGCCGGATCCTACTTGGTCTGCCGGCACTGTTTGGATGGCTCTTTTTCCCAGGAGTTTTGAAACTTCCTGTTTTGCCAAATCCCTTTGACTGGGTGAGATGTCTGGAAGGGATTGTAGAGGTACGGGAAACCTTTAGAAGGGGATTTTGTAACCCTCGGATATAATCGACTGTACCCACTTCTCTTGTGATAGGGATTGCCAGGCTACTGGGTACAGCGAAATTCTTCCCCCGACTGCCTCCAAGGGTGGACAGTCGGGCAACACCTCAGGGATGCTGAAAGGGCTTCTCAGGAAGAGGCTCCCTGTTGCCCTGGTTCTGAGGACCCCTGCCTCTAGGGCGCGTCTATTATTGTTACCCCTCTGCCTCTAGGGGTAAACTGACCACGTGTGTCCGTGTAGCTCCTTGGGCTTTACGGAACCACATCTTCCCTTCTGACCCTTGGGATATGGCCTAGAAGGAGTGGAAAACTGGACTCCAACGGCAGAAAGAGTTTTACCGTCTTGTTCACATCTGGTCAAAGTATCCTTCACCTGAGGTCGAACAAAGCCGAACCGTCAAAGGGGGTGTTGGTGAAGGACGCCTTAAAGGGGTCCGCAAAATTACACAGCCGCATCCAGGCTTGGCGTCTAAGAGCAACACCTGTGCCTGCGGCCCTGCTCGTTCCATCGGCTGCATAAGATATGAGCCGCATGGAGGAGTTAGATATCGAATTCAGGATAGCTAGCTGAGAGGCAATCTTTTCCTGAGCCCCAGCAGCTGAAGGATCCTGGACTACTTCTCCCAGTTCCTTGAGAATATCTCGATTTGAAGCCTGGTGAAGTGACAAAGGTAATTCAGCAAACGCATTGCAAAGGTCGCTGAAGAAAACATCCGCTTTCCATACCTGTCCATGGTCCTAGAATCCTTATTAGGAGGATGGACAGGTACTGAAGGATCCGCCAGTTCCTTCTTAGTGGCCGCCACCACCATAGCATCCACAGAGACACCTTTGGACAGGAACTGTTTGTCCGAAGGGGCCGTGATGAATTTGGATGGTCTCCTGGGGACAGGTTCCACAGAATCTGGAGCCACGCCTTCCGAGCCACTACCTGCATGAGTGGGTCGAAGGCGGAGACACCCAGGAGGTGGAGGGTCGGGATCCAAAGCCTCCAGGTATACCGACTCATCCTCGGAGGGGTCAATGGAGGCCAATTCCCCTCTGTTTGAGGAGCTCAAGGATGTCTGAAAATGAGACATCCTCAGAGGGGACCGTGGGGAACCCTCCGACTCATCTAAGTCGGTATCAGATGTAGTAGACTCAGGGAGTCTGTGTGTTTCCTCTTACGCCCTCTTCCGAGGGGTTCCCCTGCAGGGTCAGGGGAAACCTCGAAGAGGAGGAAATTCCCAGTGGGGAAACCTGGGATGGATCCCTGGGCCTGAGAGCAAGAGGCTGGCAAGAGGCATCTGCAGGCACTGATGAGGGAGGAGCTAGAGGGATAGACCGCTGACCAGGCTCAGAGGCCAGGACACTCCTCATCACCTCAAAGGCTCCTCTCCCGGGAGACCTGAACACACCCGCTCGAAGAAACAGGAATGGTCGGCTCCAAGGAGAGAGAAGGCTCCGAGGCCGATGTCGGCGCCGAGCTTACAAAGCAAGCTCCGAGAGGGAGAGCGGGTCGGACAAGGGTCCGATGCCACTAGCCCCTCGAGCCGACAGTGGAAACCCGACGACCGGATCCCTCCAAGGAAAGTCTCAAGGAGGAGATCGGAGCCGAGATGACGGAGCCGAAGGATGTATCGGCTCCGCATCGAAACAGTCGCTGTCCCAAGAAGCTCGCCCGAACTCTGGTGTGGAGTCGGAGGAGGAATCTCAAGAATTGGGGCTGTAGCCAAGTCTGTTGAGACGGGCTATGGAGCATTTGGGCCAGTGCCTGAGACTTCAACAGCCTGCTTACCACCCTCTCCAAATCGTGGTCAGACAGCCTGGAAGATCTCAAGATCGGCTCCGATGGCTCGCTCCGACAAAAGAGGAGACCCGGAGCCGAGTGAATACTTAGTATCGAAGGGGACCGGGATCTCTTACGGGCCGGAGCCATCGGAGCCAAAGTCCCTTGAACCCAGATGGAGCCGAGGATCTCGGCTCTGATGCTGGATAAAGTGTCGGCTCCAGCCGGAGCCGACAAGGCAACAGTAGTCAGGGTATCGGAGCCCGCCGGCACCGAACCCACTACTCTGGCAGAAGAAGCATCGGCTCCAGCCGAGCCGATATCGGCTCCGACGGAGCCGGAGCCACCGGAGGAGGCTTGGACACTGTAGCCTGAGCCTCGGTGGCTTAAGAGGTTTTCCTGCCCCTTGCTTAGGAGGAGAACCTTCAGGTTTCAACAAACCTCGGAGGATCAGTTTGTTCCTCCTTTCCTGCAGGACTCGCTGGCTAAAGGCATGACACAACGCACAGGAGTCCTGCAGGTGCAAAGGCCCCAGGCAATACACACAAGAAGTGTGACCGCCTGTCAGGGACATTTTCTGACAGCACTGGTCACACTTCTTGAAGCCTGAGACCTTGCCTTCCTAGACATCCTAAAAGGATATACACAAACAGTCCCCACAAACACACAACTTAATCCCTACACAGACACACAGGAAGGGAATAACTTGGGGAACTAGGCCTGACTAAAACTTTCACTGAAAAAACTATTTTAAAAGTTTAAAAAAAAGGAAGGGAATAGGGTGGGCTGTACTAAATACAGGCTAACCTAACACTGAAGGGTAATTAAACCCTAACTAACTTTTTTCTTATTTAACAAGAAAAACTTACCTCAGCTGGCAAAGGAGACCTCTTTCGCTAAGCGGCAAACGAGATCTGAGGTAGTTCCGCCTTGCATCATGGGATATAGGGTTGCCTCGAGCTGGTAAAAGGAGTTCTCGAGCTAAAGCTAGTGCCGAGTCGGAGCCGAGGATCGGCTCCAAACCCCATCAAGCAAGAATGAAGGCGAGATTGACAACTTAACATCATGCAGCCAACGTCATTTTCATCAGTTTTTCTTGCCCCAGATGTCAGGTGCCCCTCAAATGGGGAGCAAAAAAAAAAAAAAAAAAAATATATATATATATATATATATATATATATATATATATATATATATATATAAAACATCCTAGCTGACAGGTTCAGCGCAAACTTCTCCCACCCTCCCCACCAAAAGGGCAAATATCTATCCCAGCAGAGTGCTGCCCCCCTGACATCTCAGATGCTCAGGTAAGAGCTGCCCTCTCCAAAGCAAAAAACACAGCATCAATGGGACCAGACGGTGTCCCGGGCTGCGTCCTACATGAACTCCAAGAAGAGCTAAACCCAAACATAAAACTACTGTTCAATCTCAGCCTTACTACAGGATATGTACCCAAAGAGTGGCGTACAGCAACAGTGGTCCCTCTCCACAAAGGTGGTGCCTCAACGGATCCTGGAAACTATCGCCCCATAAGCCTGACTAGTTTGGTCTGCAAAGCTATGGAAAGGATCATCATGGACCTCATAAATAAAGATATTGGGGACCTACAGACACTGGATCCTACTTAGTTTGGCTTTGTTAAGGGCAGATCCTGCCTCCTAAACCTGGATGATTTCTCTGAAACAGTTACTAAGGCCATTGACGAGGGGAAGGTGGTCCACACAGCCTACCTGGACCTCGCAAAAGCCTTCGATACAATGCCCCACTCGGGCATTATAGATAAGCTCACCAGCTTAAATATAAACCCCTATGTCACTAGATGGGTTGCAAACTGGCTCAAGGACAGAACCCACATGGTTAGAATTGCTGGAGCCATGTCAGACTCCAAACCAGTTACAAGTGGCATCCCACAAGGCTCAGTCCCTGGGACCTCTCTTGTTCGGTATATATTTCTCGGAGGTACAGGCCAACATGGAAGGACTGTGGCTGACCAGGTTTGCAGATGACTGCAAACTGGGCGCATTAATCGACACTCCAGCCGACACAAGCATTCTCCAAAAGGGCCTCATAGAAACAGACAATAGTGCCAGAGCCATGGCCTCAAGCTAAACGCCAAAAAGTGTATAGTCATCCCCTTTGGCAAAAACAAAGTGCCCACAAATTACCACATAGGTGGTAATCCATTAAGTACGGAAGAAGTAATTAGGGACCTGGGGACCCAAGTTGATAGCAATCTCTCATTTGACAACCACATGGCCAAAGTGGTTAGAAAAACATTTTATATAGCCCACCTAATCATGAAGGGATTCACATATAGATCAGGGGAGGTCATCGTGCCTCTTTACTCATCCCTCATTAGGCCCATAATTGAGTACAATGCCCCTTTTGGGATGTACCTTACCAGACACCTGCAGCAACTGGAAAGACCCCAAAAGTACCTCACCAAGAGGATCAAAGGGCTCAAACAGATGCTATATGCTGCCTGGTTAAAGAAACTCCAGCTCTACTCAGTGGCATACCGCCTGCTCAGAGGCGATCTGTGCCTGACGTATAAAGCCATGTCCAACCCGAATTAATGGACATGCTGCACCTCAGAAAATCCAAATCCCATCGGGCTACGCGCTCGAGAGACTTGAACCTCAGCACTGAAATAAATAGGACATGCTGGAGGGACAGATTCATAACCCAGAGGCTCCCTTCACTCTGGAATAAAATCCCAGTCCAGGTTAGGCAGAGTCCCTCATTGACTCTCTTCAAGAGGAATCTTGATGAGTGGATGGGAGATCATAGGTTTACCCGGGGTATCACTTCTGTGTCACTGTTAGACAGAGGCACAGTATACTAACCTCGAAAAAGGGCATAGCAAAATTATTTTAAAATGGGTGGCGAAAGCCAAACACACTCTGGCTAGGCTTATAAATGCCCTAGGGCAGATAGCCTAGTATGAACCTATGAACCTATATATATATATATATATATATATAAACAGCAATATATATAAATACACTTTTAGCAACATAAACTTTACCTTCATCTAAAAGCAAATACACCACAAAGGCTTTAGAATATAGTGAAGGAAAGAGACGTTATAGAAAAGTGGGATGGTGGGTGGGTAACCCGGACTGCAACAGTGAATACACTCGAACATCTACATTTATGGTAAGTGTACACAACTGTACTATGCTCTTCGTGTTTCACTGTTGCAGTCATTACATTTGGGTAGAATCCCAAAGCTTTGGATGGGAGGATGGAACAAAATAGCATTAGGAGCGGCGATAAGGCCCTGCAGAACTGCAGTGGCAAAGCCTGCCCTGGATTTGGGAAAGAGAGGCAAATGATAATGCTTTGTGAAGGTATGGACAGAGCTCCAAGTAGCACCTTCTAGAATGTCTTTGGTTGGAACGCCTCTGAGAAAGGCTGCTGGGGTAGAGGCAGCCCTGGTGGAATGTGACCCGATTCCCTTGGGCACAAGTTTACTATGGTGCAAGTAGCAGAAATGAATGCAGTGGCGTATCCACTTAGAAATAGTCTGCTTTGATATAGCCTTCCCCTCTGAACCTGAAGCAAATGCCACCAGTAGTTGCTCAGACTTTCTTAGAGATTTGGTCCTGTTTAAGTAGAATCTTAGTTGTTTGTGTACGTCCAATGAATGCAGAATCCACTCCCCCTTGTTCTGCGGATTTGGGTAAAATGTTGACAGACGAAATGTTTGGTTAAGAGCCACACTGGATACCACCTTAGGCATAAAGGTAGGATTGGTCCTGAGGGACACCCTGTCCAGGCAAAATGTAATAAAAGGCTCCACAGCCATGAGAGTCTGTAGTTCTGAAACCCTTCTTGCTTTAGTGATTCCCAAGAGGAGAGCTGTTTTCCAAGATAAAAAATTTATATCCGCAGTAGCTGCTGGTTCAAAAGGAGGCAGAGCGAGTTTTTCCAGCACAAAATTGAGGTCCTATGCAGGAGTTGGTGATCTTCTGGGAGGCCTTAATTTTTGGCCCCTCTAAGATACTGTTTAAGCAGAGGATGAAAAAAAGGGGAGGCTCCGTGTTGTAATGAGCTGAGATGGCAGAGGCATGGATTTTTATTGAAGAAAAAGATAGGCCCTTGTCAAGCATTTCAGTCAAGTATTGTAAAATCTGAGGGATATTTGGTTTTGCTGTGTCCGTTCTTTGTGCTTGGTTCCAAGCACAGAATCTCTTCCATTTATAAGCATAAGATTTTCTAGTAATAGGCCTTCTGGCTTCCAAAATGACATCCATTACAGATTTACTGAGAGTTGTTGTTTGAATAATTAAATGATCAGCCATGCTGCAAGATTCAGAGTTTGGAGCAGAGTGTGCAGAATTTGATTGTTCTGCTGAGACAGTAGATGAGGTATTTGAGGCAAGTACCAAGGAGGGAGTTGAGGCATATTCCTTGGAATTGGGTACCAGTTCTGGCGAGGCCAGTCTGGAGCAATCAGGATCATTTTTGGTTTTTCCTGACTGACCTTTAGGAAGACCTTGGAGAGAAGAGGCAGAGGGGGAAAGGCATAGACTGATAGGTTTTTCCAACTGAAGGATAGGGCATCCACTTTCCATGCTTGTCTGTGATAAGCAGAATTTGTCCAGTTGATAATTTTGGGGAGAGGCAATTAGATCTATGTCTGGGCTCCCCCATTTCTGTGTTACCATGCTAAAGATTTGTCGATCCAATTTCCACTCGTGTGGGTCCATAAGATTTCTGCTTCGGTAGTCTGCCAGAGTATTTTGTTTTCCTGGCAGGAATTGAGCTTGAAGATGTACTTGGTAAGTCAAAGCTGTGTTCCACAATGCCATGGCTAGTCTGCAAAGGGGGTAGGAATGTGTACCCCCCCCCTGCTTGTTTATGTACCACATAACCGTGGTGTTTTCAGTCTTTATCGGTAGTTGTCCTGGATGAAGTAAGTCCTTGAAGGCTGTCAGAGCATTCTGAACAGCTAGCATCTCTTTCTGGTTGATATGCAGATGCATTTGTTTTGGGCTCCATATACCCTGAATGCATCTCCCTGCCAGATGGGCCCCCTAAGCATAGTCTGATGCATCTGTAGTTAGGGTTTGGGTGGCAGGAGGTAGAGTGAATGACAGTCCCTTGTTTTGGTGACATGTCTCTGCCCACCAAAGAAACTCCTGTTGTAGGCAGGGAATGAGAGGACTCATTGTTTCCAGACTGTGACAATGTTGACTCCATAAATTTTTTAGGCAAAACTGAAGTTTCCGCATATGCAGTCTTGCATATGGAATTAGTAGAATGCAGGATGCCATGAACCCCAAAGCCTGCAGAATTTGTCTTGCAGATAACTAGGTTTTTGCTGCCATCTGTTTGAAGTATGTTGTCAGTTGCCTTTGTTTGTCTGGCGTAAGGTAAGCCATATGGGCAGTTGTATTCAAGCTTGCACCCAGGACTGTAATTATTTGAGAGGGTATCAGTTGGGATTTCTTTTCGTTTATTGTGTACCCTAGGCATGTTAGCAGCCTTTTTACAAACACCAGATGTTGAAGAAGAATGTCCTTGTTCTCTGCTTGAATGAGACAGTCGTCCAGGTAAGGATAAATTTGTATGCTTCTTTGTCTGCAAAATGCAATTACTGGTGCCAGGCACTTTGTAAAGACCCTGGGCGCAGTAGATAAGCCAAAGGGCAGTGCAGAGAATTGGTAATGCAAAAAACCTGCCTTGAAGTAGAGGTATCTTCTTTACGATTCCCTTACTGGGATATGCAGGTATGCTTCTTTTAAGTCTAGAGTCACTAACCAAGCATTCCTGCCCAGCATAGGCAGTAGATGTTGTAAAGTCAGCATTTTGAAATTTGGAATGTCCAGGAACATGTTCAAAATTGATAAGTCCAGTACTGGACGCCAGACATTGTCTTTTCTGGGTACCAGGAAAAGTCTTGAATAAAAACCTTGTCCTTTTTCCTGTTCTGGTACTGGTTGAATAGCCCCCATATCCATGAGGGACGTAACTTGTTTCTGAGCCTCTGCCCATTGATACTGTGGCAGATCTGGCCAACCGTTTGGAATTGGCAAAGTATGGAAATTAAATCTTTACCCCTGGGATACTATGTTTAATACCCACTTGTCCTGGGTAATTAACTGCCAGTTTTGAGCATGAAGTGCTAATTTTCCCCCCAAGGGGGCTGCCAAAAGATAAGTGCTTGGTGAAGGTAGAGGGAAGTCACTGAGACTGCTTACTGTAGGGTTGTGCTTTATTTCTTCCAGATTTGGAGGTGAAGGCACCCCATTGCTTTGACCTGTAAGAACCCTGTGATTGGTATCTAGAGTCTTTTGAGCGCCTGGATTTGCCTTGAGAGGGTCTGTTGGACACAGGAAAGAACCAATTTTTAGTAGGCCTGTGCCTACTGAACCTAGGTGGCTGCACTTGTAAGAAATCTTTTACAGTTTGCATAGATTTAGCTTTGTCTTCCATTTTCTTTAAAACCTCTTCTGCCTTATTACCAAACAGAGTATCATGCTGTAAAGGGGCATCCAACAATTTAGCTTTAACACGATCAGGCAGATTTTGCTCCTTGAGCCAGGCATGCCTTCTAATCACAGATCCAGTAACTGCGGCCCTGCAAGAGGCCTCCAAGGAATCAAAAGCACATTGCAAAGTATGCTTTCCAACCTGTTCTGCTGCATGCAATAATTCCTGTAATTCTTTATCTTCCACACAATCAGAAATCAACATCATTTTCTGTTTCAATAAGCCCATAACATGCTGTTGATATTTAAGCATATGAAACTGGCAGTTTAAGGCCCTAATTGCCAAGGTTGCAGACGTATAAACCTGCTTTCCCCATCTATCCAGTGCCCTGGAATCTCTAGCAGAGGGGGTAGGATTATTGGCTGCAGAGGCCTTTACACCTTTGGGACCCTGTGAGATAGTCTCAGGATCAGCTGCAGGACTTTTGAATAGAAATTTGTGGGAGTCAGGAACCCTGTAATATCTGTCTGGCTTATTGGGAGCCGGAGGTAGGGAATCAGGAGCCATGCTTGATTCCAAAAACACATCATCAATGTCTAATACAGGAGGTATTGCCAAAGGCCTATGCGGAGGAAGGAGGAGGAAATCCATAAGCCTCTTTTTTGATTCAGAGAAATCCTGACTCTCCCAATGAAAATGTTCCCTTAAAGTATGCAAGGTTTCTCGAAAAGAATAATCTTCAGGAGGAGATGCAGATTAGATGGATTCTTCTGCATCTGAAACCTCATAGGGTGGAATAGAAAATTCCTGATCAGAAGAGGAATCAAAAGACTCATAATCAGTTGTCTTGCCTAGGCCTCTTAGCAGGGGGGGTTGGGAACCCCTGATCAAGGTAATTAAGACCTCAGCCATTTTGATTATCTGTTTTTTAGGCATAGGGGCCTGAGCACATGGCTCATGCGTCAGATTTTTAGACTTAGAAGATGTTTTTGAAGCTGGCGTTGGTTTTATATAAAAATGTTGAGGTCTGAAAACACCCTCAGAAGCCGGTGCCTGCTCAGCGGCTCCGGACCCATCCAAGGGAGAGACATCCGCGGGTTCAATACTTTGAGAATCTCGCGGCATACCGGACTCCGTATGGGTCTCGATAGAGGCCTGCGACTCAAAAGTAGCGGGTATCAGGGGCTGCAAAAGCACCTCACTGAGTACCGGCGAACTGGCGACTGGCTTAGGAGAAGCTTCGTCATCGGTTTTGGACCTTGATGGTCTGTCTCTGTCTTTTTCTTTGCGTTTTTGGCAAACTCCAGTAGTCGGATTACTAACCAACGACATTTCAGGGTAATTAAATCTGGATCCAAAATATTTTGAAGCAAAAATATACCGATGCTTAACAGTGCGTTGGTTAAATCTAGCACAAAACTGACAGCAAAGCACATTATGATCTGGGCCTAGGCAAGGAATACAGTACAAATGAAAATACTTATGAGGTATTTGCTTCCCACAAGTAATGCAATTATTAACTTTTACTGACATCGGTAAGGAGCAAGAAAAAGTTTCCCCAACGGGGTACATAGCTTTAGTTGAAGACATCGCTTCCGAACTCGAATGCGAAAATTTCAGGAGTCGGCCGACCGGCACTTGTGAACTGCTTCTGTTTCAGGCACTGTGCGGCAAGAAAGACTGAATAAATTGTCATCGGCTGCATGTTTTAGACCCCTGACGACCTGACGTCATGGAAGAAGAGACAGCAACTGATGCAGGACCCAAGACTTTGTTATTCAGGCTGACTGAGGGCAACCTGCCAGCAGATTACCCAAATGTAATGACTGCAACAGTGAAACACGAAGAACATCCTACATTAAACACCTAACACTCAAATTTTTAGAAAAAAACTGCTTAAAAAGCAATAAACCCACTCACTAACTCGGAGCTCAGGAGATCACGATGCTTCAGCCAAGCCGCAGCAAATGGGATCTGGGGGTTGGAAGGTAGTGGTGGTGTATTATGGGTTAGGGGAGGAGCTTGGAGCAGATGATAGTGAATTTGCCATCCTCAGATCCGATATGGATCCAGTACCCACTGGTTGAAGACCAAATGAAGTAAACTACTTCAGATGTTGCTATTTCAGGCTGTGCAACAAAAAAGTTCATTTGGCTTTCTGAAGTTCTGATATGTGAATATTCCATGACAGGTGTACTTGGATTACATGTTTTTAACTACTGATGTATTACTTCAAAGAACACATTCTTGCTTTCCTTAATAAATTAATTTGATTTATGTGCTTATTTATTTATTCACTCAAAAATATTCAAATTCCTCAATCCTTGACATTTTAAATAAAACAGGCCAAACAAAAAATATTAAAAGGTGGAGATTAGCTTAAAATTTCAAGAAATTGTAAAATTATAATTTAAATAAAAAAATTAAGAAATCTGAAGGCAAACAAAGTTCCCTGTCTAGGATTATACTGCAAAGATGTAACTTCAGAGACCTACTAAAGAAATACTTGGAATTGCTTGCCTGAACCAGATAAGGTACCTAGTTCCACAGTACTAGGGCATGATACGCTGCAGATATCCTGCCTGAAGTCTCCAGTCTGGTTCCTGAAACTGCTAGAAACTCTGCACCTGATGACATAAGGGGTCTAGTTGGGGTAGAGTGTCTCAGCAGTTGCTTAAGACAGCAGGACCCACTTTGTGAAAGGCATGGCAGCTGAAGGTTAAGATTTTAAAGCAACATGTAGCTGTGATTAAGACAGTAAAGATTCTGCAAAACCATGGTCATGTGACTGGAGTGAGAAATAGTACTCAGAAGTTTAGAAATTTAATTATGCTTGCACTGCAGCCAGACAAGAAAGCAGTGAGAGTTGTAGTAATCCAGACATAAGGCAACCACAGCATATATCACTAGAGCCAAATCTGAAGACAGGACAAGTACTTAATCTAAGTTATACTGTTCAGATGGAATTATGATGTCTTGTTGACAGCTGTGAGCTGGTCCATCACTGTCACTCTTTCATAAAGAAACACAATCAGATTACAAATACAATACACATACTCTTACTTGTTACCCCTTAGCTTATTGAGTGCAAATCACTGGAAGATCTGACTGATGACTAAGAATGACCTCATTTTTTATTTCTAACTGCTCTATATATCATTCGTGATTTTCTTTTTTTATTATTTTAGTATTTAAAAGGACAGACAACTACATGGTGGGATTAAGTTATGCAAAATTTTAGCTACTTAACATAAAGTGACACTACTTTCCTTGACACTAAAAGACTGAGAATGATCTTAAGGCACCAATGGTCCATCACAAAGCAAATAAACCTATGACCGTCTGAAAATATATTTTATTTCTGAAAGAATGATGTTATACTGCTGTACTACTGTAAATAACTAAAGTACATGTATAGCTGCTGCTAAGATCTGTGCTAACTCTTGACATAAAATGCATACATAGACGTATGCGTACTCCTGCTACTGATGTCCAAGGTGTTATAGTGACACAGACGAAATGACGGCTAAGAGAAAGTTACTTCAGTCCCCAACCTAGACACACACATACCAACACAATGTACTCAGTGCTACTAGAGCAGAAGCCTAGTTACTTTCACCAAAGGTAGAAATCAATGAAGAAAGAGAGGCAGAAACACAAGTCCAGACAGATGCTAAAGTGGCTGATACGGAATTGAAAAAATGTGGCCAGTAAACATCGGGTGACTGAGTAAAAGAATATAGTTCAGTGAAAACTATAGTTCTGCTTTTCAACATACATGCTTGGTAATTTCAGTGAATAACTACTTTTTGCAAACATCTGTAATGGTGTGCTGCAGCTCTTTAATTGTGTAATTTGTGTTAAGAGCAGTTCTCTACTAATTCTTGTTGATATGTTTCTGTTTACTCATCCTATCAAATCTAACTAAAGTCATCCCTGTGGTGCAGAAGGATGAAGCCCTAACCGTTGCTCCATCATGCCTGCACTGCAGAAGCCAGCCTGGAGGGCTTGAGTAAATGGCTGATGTCAGCTTGTCCATCCTTGATGGGGGAAGGTGCTGCCATTCTGGCACCAATGGGAATGTAGAGCCAGGGGAAAATGAGGACAGGCAACGTTCCTGTAAAGAAGCACGCTTTAGTATAATGATTGTATTATTGTGGATGATGAATGCGTGGAAGCACATAAGTAGCAGGCGAGACTGCATTGTAGGCTCAATTTCAGTGAGTCTGACTGACATTTGGATAGCAGGAACTATATCCTTGATCTTATTTATTAAAATGTTTTACTAAGTTTCCTATTAAAAAAAATACCATGTATACAAATATATGAAAACATGTACAACAGAAATTCCCAAAATCAAAAAGTATATTTGACAACAATGTACATAAAAAGCCAACGTAAAATATCAGTAACTTAACATAAATGAGCTTCAGGCAAAAACAAAGATTCATACGATTTAGAAATAACATTCAAAATGGAATGCAAAGCAGTTCAATACCTTGAGTTTGGCATAATGGTTAAGATGTTTACCTCACAGACAGGGTCTATATTACCAGATCAAACGTTTAGGTTTTCAAATACCGAAACATCGAACTGGTAATATCGAAATCCAAAAACCGTGAACGGCCGCTTTCATGCAGGGAAAGAATTCCCTTGGCCATTATGTGGATTTTGCCCTTTTGTCCAATGTAGAGCGATCTTGGAGTTGGTATATTTAGTTGGGGGGTGTGAGGGACGAAGCCTTACACTTCATTTGGGTTTTAAAGGGGTTTTTTTTTGTTTTTTTGTACAGCCAAGGGAATACTTTCCCTGCGTGAAAGCAGCCGTTTGCTGTTTTTGGATTTCGATATTACCAGTTCGATGTTTAGGTATTCGTGTCATTTTAATTACTTGTCAGTTTTACAGCTTTTACAATTTTTGCATATCTGGAATTTGTAAAATATGAATCAGAAACTTCCTAAAAATGTAGTGATCAACTTAAATAGGTTTAATAAAGGATCACAAAACAGAAGTACAACAGTTCTTGGCACACAAACAACCATTTCATGAGTCCAGTCTGACAAATCAACAGCAACTTCCTATGAATCAATAGTTCATAAATGTTGTAAACTGACATTCCACATGTCAATACTTGTAGAAATTCACAGACAATTTGCCTAGCATGCAAGTTCGTGCAGTGCAGTGCAGCTTGCATATTAGGCAAATATGTCTAAATCTTAGTACTCTCATTCCCTATAAGGGCAGGTCCAAGCTACTACAGAGACAGAGAGTGTGAGTTTCAGAGCTGTAATACAGTTGTCCAAGACAAGGCCTATGATACTCAGTATCCTGGTGAGCTGCTCTTTTTGGATATTTGTGAAGTACACAAGTTCTTCACTCTCTACTGCACAAGCTACATGGAAGACCAGAGCAGAAAATGTGTAAATCTAGACCATTAGGTAGTGGCATGCATTTGTATATTTCAATGGGGGAGCTGCACAAGATAAGCAGGATAGCTTTGCTTTTCACAGATTACTGATCCACGCAAGTGGTAGTGAAGATACATACTGGTGTGTGCAGTTTGTGTGCTTGAGGGTATAGGTATGCTGACAGTGTGCGAATGTCCTATTAGTGTCTGTGCACAAATGCTTTGTGTGTGTGTGTGTGTGTGTGTGTGTGTGTGTGTGTGTGTGTGTGTGCACATGTGTGCGAGCATGCACACATGCTTCTTTGTAAGATGACCTTTGCCTGATGTGACCTGTGGCTGATATGAAAAGGGAAACTATAAACATGCATTACATGCATATATATGTCTCTCTAGGGGCATATAGGTGTATGTAATCCTTCTGTGTCATGATAATTAGCACTGCAGTTCCAGACATGAGCCCCCACTGGGTTTGACAGTTAGTCTGATGACTGTTAAAAGCAGCCATCAAACTGCAAGAAGATATTTGCCATGTTTGTGGATGTCCAAGTTACTTGTATGTAGCTGTGTGTATATATGGATATATATGTGTGTGTGTGTGTGTGTGTGTGTCACTGGGAGGGGGTCAGCAGTGAAATGAGAGAGAGAGATTTGTCATATATGTGGAGACCCCATATTTTCTCTGAAACTTTTTAGAGTCCTGCAGACAGCTTTATAAGCATCTTCCAAGGCTTGTAACAGAGGATAGCCACAGAATTGGCATTTTGTCCTCTTATATAGTCATACACCGTGCCTAGTTCTGAGGTAAGAGACTGCTCCCACAGAAATGTCACTAGATCTAGAAATCATCTCAGAAAAAGTGAACACTTGTTTGTGAATTAAGTTCAGTTTCACCTTACAAGGAATCAGAGTGACTGGACTCGGTGCTAACTAGGAAATCACATTTGTCCCAATCAGATTCTTCCTCATTTTCTAAAACAGAAAGGTCTCTAGCCAAACAAGCATTAGGGTCATATCCAGAAAAAGTCAGCACTGGATCCTGTAAAGAGTCAGAGGACTTTCTTTTTTGAATGGAAGAAAAAGACTTAACAATTACTTCCTGTGACAGCTGATGACTTCCTTCTCAGGATATGCTCAGCCAATCAGCTGTCACAGGAAGAGAGACGGAGGGGAGTCAGAGCTTTTGAAAGCTTGCCAGCACTGGATTACGTTGGCAGGGAACCCAAAAATGGCACTGGGAGTGGACACCTGTAGGTAACTCCTCCAATTAGTGCAGGCTCCAACTTTAGCAGCAGAAGGTGAATCTGTTCTGTTTTGCTAGGTATAACATTTTCTTATACTAGGCCTTTTAGCTTCCATCGTGATCTTAGCATGTACTTAGGTGTCAAAAGGGTATCAAAGTCATATCATCCAAGTTGGTAGATTCAGGGTGGACAGTTTGAGTGTATAACAAATGGCCCCAGCACTATGGCAGAAGGTTGGTGTGCTGTGGCATCAGTAAATATTTCACCCTGGCCAAATGTATTAGGTGGGAGAAGCAGTGTTATCTGGGCCAGGAAGGGCAAAGAGTGCACCAGTTCTGGTCTTTTCCTCGATCTTTTGAATGACCCTTGGGAGCAAGGGAAATAGATATGCCATTGAGAAACAGACCTTTCCAGTTTAAGGAGATGTCCATTGCCCAAACATGTCTGTGAGGAACTCTGATCAAAATGCTCTCAGCTGTTTGAGCAGGGAGGCAAAATAGTTTATCTCAAGTATAACCATTTGTTAATATTGTCTAAGAAGCTTTCTCTGTGAGGTATTCACTTGTGTGATCTGCAGAGGTTATGCTTAACCAGTCTGCCATAGAGTTGTCCAGAGTGGACATGTCTATGACTGTCAGAAGCAACATGCATTGCATTGCATTACCTGTCCCTAGACTTGCACAGTTAACCTGCATAAGTGGTAAGTGAAAGTCCCTCAAAGTTTATGTGCCTCATCACTGTGGTATTGTAAGCAATCACATTCAGACTCGTTGGCACCAAAACACTCTCTTGAAACCTCTCAAAGCATAAATGACTGTTAGCAATTTCTTTTATATTTATGTGCAGAGTTCTTTCCCAAGATTTCCATGTGTCTCGTCCCTTTACATCTTAACAACAAGAGAACTGCAGTCTGTTTGATGCATGTGTAGTTAGATTCTGATTGTGAGGTGATTGATTGAATTGTACCCACTTGTTTCCTTGAATTTGGTTCACCCAACAGCCTAGTTCCCTCTTCACATACAGTACCACTGGGATGCATTTCTTTACGGTTTCTGTTGATGCCATGCGATCCTTAGTAATCACTGTATCTTCACGAGTAATCTGACTACAGTAATTATTAGGATAGTTGAGCTGTGTGGCCTATAATCTGCAGTATTTTTCTAGCAGTCCACTTTGTTAAATCTGCCATATTTTTGAAGAGGGCAGTTAAGCATCTTCACCTTCTTTAATAAGAAAAAAGGTTAAATGGATCCAGTAGGGCCATCATGAATACCGTACTGTGAGTTGGTCTCTGGCTGAGTGTTAGGAAGTCAAGAATGAAACCTAAGCTATTCTGGTACTGCAACTGACAATCTAGGGCCCTCTGTATCTCCCTGGATCACACAAATCTTCCACAAAGGGATAAAATAGGGATGTGCTACGTCTTCAGCTTTTTATTACTGGGATCAGTCATTGGGTGAATACTCTGGATGCATAATATAAACCAAAGGGCAAAGATGCAAGTTAGTAATGCAGTCCACCTGCCTCAAATCTCAAGCATTACCTGGGTCCTATAAAAACAATACATGAATCTAGACATTTTTGAGGTCAAGTGCAACCAGAAGAGCTTGAGGGCTTAGCAGTGGAAGCAAAATCTGCTGCAGGGTCAGCATTTGAATTTTGGAATTTTCAGATATTTGTTTAGTTTTTGACAACTCTAGGATGGGTTGCCAGGGACAATCCTTTTTTGGTACCAGAAAGCAGGCAAAGAACCTTCTTCCTTTTGTCCTGGAGGGACCACCCTTTATGATGTCATGGGCCAATTTCCACCAGAACAGACTTTATTGAAGTGCTCCCGGTCTTTGAGTATTGATCGAATTGACATCCTAACAGGCGTGGTTAAAACGTGGAGTTTGTATACTTTAGAGACTATGCTGTGAATCTGTTGATCTGTGGTTATTGAAAAAGTACAGTTGTATAAAATCTCATCATAACAGTAAATGTCCTCCTTTTTACTGCTGCAGCATTCTTCACCTTGAGATCTCCAGCCAAAGACAGCCCAACATCCGACCATTATACTAAGGCCTTTACACCTTGTATGTGCCATGCATCACACATATCCTCCCCGCACAGAACGTAGGGCATAAATGTGACATACGGACACAGTTACCCAGAAATGAATTGCCCCAGTATACAGTCTCCATAGGGCAAAAAGAAGTCTATGCACATCCAAAAGGAGAAAATGCAGTTGGAAAAGGGATACCCTTGGTCAGGAGGGTAGCCAAACCAAAACCCAAAAGAAAAAAGGGGATGGAGGGAGGGACCAAATACTGCAACAGTGAAGAGAAAAATATCTACTGTTATGTTAAGATTTTACACAACTGTACTTGTGTCCTTCTCTATCACTGTTGCAGTATTCTTCCCATTTGGTAGAGTACAAAGGCTCAAGAAAAGGAGTGGGGGGTGGAAAGTCTGAGGAGAGCCATCAACAAACTCATGCAGGATGGCCCTAGCAAAACCTGGTCTAGCCCTAGAAATCATATCTAATTTACAATCCTCAGTAAAGGTGTGCACTGAGGACCAAGTAGCAGCTTCAAGGATGGAATTGGCATTCAAACCCTTGAAGAAAGCATGAGAAGAACCAACAGCCTTAGAGGAATGAGCTCTAATGAAGTAGACAGACACTTGCCATGAAAAGAATAACAAAAGGAAATGGCCTTAGATATCCAGGAGGGATGGTTTGCTTCGAAACAGCTAAACCCAAAGTCCTGGGATGAAAGGAAACAAAAAGTTGGTCAGGCTTATACATGGTTTTACTTTTATACCAATAATACCAGAGTTGCCTGTGCAAATCCAAATTATGTAGGACCCTCTCACTAGCAGACTGTGAAAAAGAAAAAAAGGAAAGGAATTATACTGCCTTAATATAAGGACATCTCATTAACAACCTTGAGCATAAAAGAAGGACTGGTACAAAGACACCCTGTCTATGTGAAAAAAACAAAAAAGGAGGAATGGCCATGAGAGCCTGAAACTCAGAAACCATTCGAGCAGAAGTAAGAGCCAGCAACAAGACCATTTTCCAGGTACATTGCTGCACAGAAGCTGAAACTTCAGGTTCAAAAGGAGCTCAAGACAAATTTTCCAAAACAAAATTAAAATCCCAAGGAGGAGGAATAAGCTTCCCTGGGGGCCTAAGATGTAGGACACCTTTAAGAAACTATTTGACCTCAAAATAAGAAGCCAAAGGAGAATTCAAGTGCAGACAGATGAAAATAATTGACAAATGGACTTTCACAGAAGAATAGGCCAAGCCAGACTACAGCAACTCACACAAACAGGAAAGAACCAGAGGGATCCCCACTAAGAAAGGGTCCTGGCTATGATAATGGCACCATACAGAAGATCTTTTCCATTTGGACATATAAGACTTTCTGGTTGTAGGTTTTCTTGCCTCCTGTAAAACCCTGAGCATGTCCTCAGAAAAGAGGTGCCTAAAAGGGATCACAATTCTATCACGCGCTGTGTCAGTTGATGAGTGGACAAGTGAGGATGGCCGAGTGACCCCTTGTCCTGTGTGAGGAGGTCCAACCAGTGAGGTAAACTTGGGGTGATTGCCCCTGGACAGATGCATTAAGAGGTGAAAACCAGTGCCATCTTGGCCACAAGGGAGTGATTTTTTGGGGAGTCCAGCTGAATCTTCTGCAGGACTCTAGGAAGCAGAGGAACAGAAGGGAAGGCATAGAGAAACACCCTTCCAAGGAAACAAAATGGTGTCCGTCTTCTATGCCAGATGGCATGCCACTCTGGAACACAAAAGAAAGAGCTGCCAGTTCAGATGGGAGGCAAAAAGATCTACCTGAGGAATACCCCACCGATGGGCAATGTCCAGAAACACATCTCTGTGAAGCCTCCATTTGTGAGCCTGTGTTGTGGACTTGCTCAAAGGGTCTGCCACTAGATAGTGTTCTAAAGAAATATACACTGCCTGAAGAGTGACTGATAGCCAGATCCCAGGCCTGAAGAGCCAGTCTGCAAATAAGACAAGACTTTGTGTCCCCGTTTGTTAACATAACACATCACTATGGTGTTGTCTGTGTAAACCTTCAGAGGGCCTGGAGAGAGCATGATGTGAAAAGCCTGAAGGGCCATAATCAGAACCATCATTTCTTTGCTGTCGATATGGTCTGACTTCTGATGAGGGGCCAAGGACCCTGAACTTTCAGGTGAACACCCCACCCACCCATGTTTGAAGCATCTGTGAACAGTTCTTGAGAAGGAACTAGACATTGAAAGGGCAGGCCTGAGCAGAGGGTAAGTTGCTGAATCCACCACTGAAATGCTGAAGCCAAACTGACTTGAGGTACCACTGAAGCTTCTGCATGTGCAGTTTGGAAAAGATGGATCATTCAAATAGTAGACACCATGAATCCTAGGGTCTGTAGAAACTCCCTGGCTGTAATGGAAGTCAAATGAAGAAGAGAATGAAAAGAAATCTGTCCAAGACAAAACCTTTGGAGGTGGAAGAGATGCCAGCAATGGCACTGTTTGAATCTTGCAGCCCAGATATACATGATCTTGAGATGCTTTCAGGACAGACTTTTGAAAGTCGACAGTGAATCCTAGACTTTGAAGGAGAGATATGGCGAACTCCACAGCCTGTAACAGACAACTGGGAGATGGTGCCCGAATCAACAGTTCGTATAAATAAGGAAAAATATGAATGTCTTGGAGCCTGCAAAAGGCAACCATAGCAGCTAGGCATTTTGTGAATACCCTCGAGGCAGTACAGAGGTCAAAGGGCAAAGGAGGTAACTGAAAATGGAAGAAACATGGAAATGCAAAAACTTCCTGAAGAGGGTGAATAGGAATATGAAGGTAAGCATCCTATATATCCAAGGACACAAGAAAAGCCTGGGGCAGCAACAGAGAAAACAGGGTTTCAAGAGAAAGCATTCAAAAAGGAGAAACTTTGAAAAAGATGTTGAGCAAGAAAGGATCCAGAATAGGCTTTCAAGGAACTAGGAATATTTTGGAGTAAAATCCCTTTCCTACTTGGGAAGGAAGGACTGGCTGGATAGTTCCCTGGTCCACCAAGGACCAAAAATTTGTGAAAAATGAGGAAGCTGCTCTTAAGAAGGGTGAGGAATCTCTGAAAAAGAGGGTGAGACTTTCGCACCATGAAGTAACCCTGAGGGATGACAGGCAGAACCCAAGAATCTGAAGTGATGAGTTGCCAGTTTGAAAGACAGAGGGAGATACAAAGGGACAAGGAAACCTGTCCGAAGGTTGGTGGGGGACAAAATGTCAAAGAGAAGTAGGCTGGTCAGATAAAGGAGGCTTCTGGGTCACAGGAGCCTGAGAAGACTTAGCAGGTGGAGCTCACCTACCACCCTTCCTGCCTTTAGTGACCTGACGAGACTGCCTACAAACAAAGGCAGACCTAGTAGGACAGCTGAAGGTTAGGGATAGGGGACACAAAAAAGGTTTAAGGTCTTGTAAAGCTTTATCTCTTTCTTGAAGACACTTAAATACAGTAGCAGCAGCAGCCCCAAAAATATTTTAATTATCCAAAGGAGCATCCAAGCAACTTGGCTTAATGTCTTCAGTTAATGCCTGCAGATAAAGCCAAGAGTAATTCATGACAGAACCCAATGCAGCAGCTCTGGAAGAGGCTTCAGCAGCATCATAGCCGCACTTGATGAGTGTAGAGCCACCTGAGACTTACAATCCTAAATAGAGAGCGCAGAAGACTTTTCTTCAGAATCAGGGAGGTGAGAAAAAAACTGACAAGCCTGAGCAATCAAAGCCACAGCATATCTGTTCATGTGGGTCTAGTAATTAATGGTCCTAAATGCCAAGGTGGAAGCAGTATAGACCTTCTTTCCAATCCTCTCCATGGTCTTACTATCCTTATCCAAAGACAGAAGCTTAGTAAAGTGCAAAACATTGGAAGGCTTGTCAGAGAAGACCGACCCCACAGCAGGATCAGTAGAAGGACACAAATAAGAATTGACAATCCTCAGGAACCTTAAAGAACCTGTCAGGTTTCTTAGGAGCAGAGGGCCATGAATCACAAGTCTTACAGGAAGATATAAATGTGTCTAACAAAGCAGCCAACACAGGAGGGACTACAGAAGGTTTAGAAGTGTCTACATCTCAAGCAACTCATAATTCATCTTCTGGACATCAGACACCTGAGATGGATCCTATTTAAATTATTCCATCATTCTGGCTACTGTGTCCTCAAAAGACAAAAGACAACTCCTCCAAGAGAGACTCTGGGCTAATGGACTCCTCTTCATCAGAGCCATAAGCCAAAGGAGAAGGCATTTGGGAAGAGTAAGACAAGGACCCTTCATTGGACTCCAAATCATCACGCGAGGAATCAGATTTCCTACGTCTTTCAGGAGTTGAAATCCAAAGATAGGTGTTGAAATCCAAAGAAGAGTAGGCACAGAAGGGGATGTTTCAGGGCCATTAAGGCATTAAACAGGCCCTGAGTAAACTCCCGCCACTCCCTTTGAGGGTCCTTAGGATGTACAGAAGGATGTTTAGTCTTCTGTTTTTTCTTGGTAGGGATGTCAGCTCTAACAAACATCAGAGGTTCTGAACCTTGACTGGATTCAATAAGAGTACCTGTAACCTCTCCCCTGACCAGAATCTGCAAAATCCCTCAAAGGCCCACTGAGATAACCAAATGCAATTTCCCCTCAACATCTGAAACAGCACCTACAAAGCCTCAGAGGATGTGGGAAAGGAAAGATCCATGCCAGCCTCCAACAGCGTTGTGGCAAAGGAATCAAAAGTTAACTCCAGATGCCTTATAGAGCTATCACCTGCTTCTAGAGAGACGTCCAGTGGAGGCTGGGCAGTGAAAAAATCCAGCCAATTTATTGGCCTTCTTGCTTAACAGAAGTACCTGGGGGTTTATTGATTCTGCCATGCTACCTTAAGGTTATTGTTTGAGCCTCTGGCACTCAATATAGATGGCCAGGGTGGACAACCGGCTTCTAAGAGTCTGAGCTACAAACATCTTACAAATACAAAAGGTATGGCCATGGGAAGCACCCAAAGAAAAAAGGCACTGTTCCTGATCATCCTTTTGGGGAATCAGCCTCCCACACTGACATTGTCCCTTCTTGGATGACATGAACTCCAGATAACCAAAGGAAAACAAGACCAACAGTAAAAAGAAAGAAAGACCCCAACAAGGCACTTATCTGACAGCTAGGTATTCATCACAGCATACGTGTGACAAATGGTGCATACAAGGGGTCTATATTATATGTTCGAAGTTTGAAAACTTCGAACATTAAATAATCGAATTTAAATGTTCAAAGTTTCAAACATCGAACATATAATAAAACAAAACAAACGGAACTTACCTGACTAGTGTAGCCAGAGGGGCAAGCCCCCCTGCACCCCTGCACTTTAAATATACCAACTCCAAGACCACACTATAGTGTGGTAAAGGGAAGATTTCTCTTACTGCACTATAGTGCGATCTCGGAGTTGGTATATTTAAAGAGCGGGTGGTGTGTGGTGTGCAGCCCCGTGCCCCCTGCCTACAGCCGTTAGTTTTGGGTTTGGGTTTTTTTTTCTTTTTTCTTTTTAAATATGTTAGACGTTTTATAACTTCGAACATTTAAATTCGATATTTTAATGTTAGAAGTTATAAAACTTCGAACATATGATATAGACCACATACAAGATCTAAAGGCTTTGGTATAAGGCCCAGACGTTGAGCTATCCTTGGCAGGAGATCCCTAAGGTGAAGAATACTGCAACAGTGACATAGAAGGACATCTACAGTTTGGGAGAAGAGGTCAATTAACTTCCCATTTTGGAGTGTGGAAGGACAAGGTGGAGTGTGGTATAATCACAACTGCTCCCTGTGGGACCCTTGCCTCTCTCTGTCTTCACACTTTTAGTTCTTGTTCTAAGTGGCCTTTTATTCTTTGGTTCATGTCAGCATGCCATGCGTCTGGCAGAAAGCTCCTAGTTTAACATGGTAGGTTCATAGGTTGGTACTAGGCTATCAGCCCTAGGGCCTATACAAGCCTAGCCATAACAATTCCCTGGCTATTTCTTCCCACATTATTTACTTTCCTGGACCCCTGTCTAGCAGGGCGACTGACGTGATCCCTGGGGTGAATTTCCTTTCTCCCATTCAATCGTCAAGGTTCCTCTTGAAGAGGTCCAAAGAGGCACTCTGCTTGACATGTATGGGCAATCTATTCCAGAGTCTGGGGAGTCTCTGGGTCAGGAACCTATCCCTCCAGCATGTTTTGTTTATTGTGATGACAAGGTTTAGATCCCTGGAACATGTAGCTCTGAGGGATTGGGATTTCTTTAAGTGTAGCATGTCCAACAGCTCTGGGTTTGACATGGCCTTGTATGTTAAGCAGAGATCGCCTCTGAGTAGACGATATGCGACAGAGTATAGCTGGAGTTTTTTAAGGCAGTCAGCATGGGGCATCTGCTTTAGGCCTGTGATTCTTTTAGTGAGGTATTTCTGAGGCCTTTCCAGTTGTTGTAGATGTCTTGAGAGGTACATACCAAATGGGGCGTTGTATTCTATAATGGGTCTAATGAGGGATGAGTACAGTGGGACAATGACCTCCTTTTTTCTGGATGAAAAGCTCTTCGTGATGAGGTGTGCCACATAGAAGGATTTCCTGACTGTTGTGGCGATGTGGTTATCGAAGGTGAGACCACTGTCCACCTGTGTCCCTAAGTCTCTTATCACACTTTCTGTGTTTAGTGTACTGCCACCTATATGGTAATTCATGGATACATGTTTTTCCCAAAGGGATAACAATACATTTCTTGGCATTGAGCTTGAGCCCATGGCTCTGGCACCAAGCATCTGTTTCTGTAAGGCCCTTTTGTAGAGTATCCACATCATTTGGGGATTCAATAATGGCTCCCAGTTTGCAGTCATCTGCAAACTTTGTTAGCCAGAGTCCCTTAGTGTTGACCTGTACTTCAGAGAAGTAGATGCCAAACAAGAGCGGCCCCAGGACTGAACCCTGAGGTACTCCACTTGTCACTTGTCTGGAGCTGGATTTGGAGTCGGCTACTTTTACAGTGTGGGTTCTATCAGTAAGCCATTTAGCAACCCATTGGGTGACATAGGGATTAATACCCAACTTAGTAAGTTTATCTATGATTCCAGAGTGGGGATGGTGTCAAAGGCCTTGGCAAGGTCTAGATAGGCTGTGTGGACCACCTTACCCTTGTCCATGGCTCTGGAGACTGATTCAAAGAAGTCAATCAGGTTCAGGAGACAAGATCGGCCCTTCACAAACCCAAACTGGGTGGGGTCCAGTGTTTGAAGGTTGCCAATGTCTTTGTTTATAAGTTCCATGATAATACGCTCCATGGCCTTGCAGATAAGGCTTGTCAGACTGATGGGACGGTAGTTTCCGGGATCCAAGGTGGATCCCCCCCCTGTGGATTGGGATAACTGTAGCTCTGTGCCACTCAGTGGGCACGAAACCTGAGGTGAGGCTATGATTAAACATGACACTTAGGTGAGGTGCCAGTTCATATTGTAGTTCATGTTGTACACAGCCCGGGATGTCATCTGGTCCCATGCATGCTGTATTCTTGGCTTTAGAGAGTGTGTTTTGCACCTGTGTGGCTGTTATTACTGGAATTTGGCAATCTTCCAGTATTGAGATAGGCCATTTAGGGGGTGAGAGGGGGGTGAAGTTGGCACTGAATCGATCTGCCAGGATATTGGCAATATCCTTCGGATCGGTATATTTAATGCCATTCTGTTTTAGCTCAGAGCAGATCTGAGCATTGCCATTTAGATTCTTGACATAGTTATAGAATGCTTTGTGATTGTCTTTGGAATCTTTGGCAATTTTATTTTCGTAACTAGCTTTGGAGGATTTTATGAAGCATCTCAGTTTCTTACTGAGGCTAGTAAGGGAATTTTGCATCCTGGGATTTTCCTCTTTTCTGCAAAAGTTTCTTCCTTTTGTTGTAAAGTTTGTTTATGACAGGGGACCACCAGATTGGCTTCCTTTTTTGGATGAGAGCATTTTGGTTCTATTTGGGATGGCACGATTCATGCATGAGTGGATGTGCTCAGACAGTGAGTGTTGAAGTTTGTCACTTCTGACTTGAGTAGCATGAAGTTGGCTTTGGAGAAGTTTTTATGGTGGTTTCTTTACTGGGGGTGGGGTGGGATGTGGATGTTAAGGGTGATTAGCTTATGGTCAGACCTGACTATCGAGGGGTGACCATAGGTATGGAGCATTGATTTCCCATGTTGGTAATGACCAGGTCTAGGATATTGGAGCCCCTGGTGGGACTATGGATTAGTTGATCCAGGGCATTGGAATTTATGAATTCCAAGAACCGTTAGCAAAGGTGTTGGGACATGAGTAGTTTTCCCAGTTAATGGCAGGGTAGTTAAAATCACCCAGTATTAGGGTGTTTGGTTCTATCTTAATATTTTCCAGTATGTTTAGAAAGGTGTAGTGAGAATCTTGGGGTATGGTGGGGGATCTGTAGCAAGCTACAATTTGGATTGCAGTCTTACCTAGTGTTAGTTGCACTTGGAGAATTTCAGACACATTGTGTTGGCCAACTAGCCTGGTGGTGTGAATATCCTTGGTGAATATTGACACTCCTCCACCTTTAGTGTTTCGGTCCTGGTTTGGTGGCCGAAAAGTGTGGCAAGAGTTGTAGCCTGGTATTGCAGGGGTGCTCTCTGGAGCCTTGAACCAGGTCTCAGTTACTGCACAGATATCGATGTTCTCCATTTTAGGAGTGCCTCGAGAGAGTGCATTTTGAGGTTTAGACTTCTAGCATTGAGTAGCATTACCTTCAGATTTTGCATGCTTGTACCTGTTACGGTGGTGGTTTTGTCCTTTGAAGTTTGCCTAAAAAAGGCACTATAGGGCTGGCAAGAGTCTTAGCCAGTAACCTGAATCCCAGGGGCGACAGGTGCAGACCATCTCTGGCAAAGCATCGTGGTCTGTCAATCATGTCATCCCAGGCAGACAGATACTGGATCCCCTTTGAATGACACCATAAGCTTAGCCAATTGTTGAAGTCAATCATTTTATCCTTATATTGTGGTATAATTCTGGGCGAAGGCAGGATGCTACTCAGGGCTAGGATCATACCTGCCTGGGCCACATGATCCGAGAGCTCTTCCATGTCTCTTTTCATGTAGTCCAGGGAGGTACGTCTCAAATCATTCACTCCAACATGGACAATGACAGAGTCATATTTATACTTGTTGTGGAGTGACTTGAGTGCATGTGTTATGTGGCGGATCCTGGCACCCGACAGGCAGCTGACTGTAATTTTCTCCTTATTCAACCTGGTTAGAGGGACATCAGTGTGCGGACTATAGAGTCACCTATGACTAAAGTGTTAGGTACATTGTCTTGCCTTAGGGGCTGTTGCTGGGTGGCACACTGGTGTTGTGAATTATGTGACACATTGGTTGTGATTGGTGTTTGTTTGCATTTCAGCTTCAGAGGTCTTTGTTGCTTGGGCAGGTTACAGTTAAGGGCCTCTGCATATGTGGATTTAGTGTTGCTATATGTGGGTGTTGGTGGTGCGGGTTTAGAAGGGCTATGTGTTGCTTGAGGTGTAGTGTGGGTGTTAACCTTCTCCTCTTGACTGTTTAGCACAATCTTGGGTGGAGAGAGCTTTGCTTCCATTTTGGCTATGTAAGTGCATCTCTCACAGGTTGTAGTGTTGGGTGGTAGGAGGAGAGGGTTGTCTGTGTACATGAGGCAATTGCTGCATTGCCCCAGTATGCCCAGATTCACCAGATGGACAGGAGAAATCACCGGAAGCTGACCCTTGGACATGCCTGGTTTGGTGCTTTTTTTTTTTCTTTGTAAAGTATAGGAGCGGTTTCCTTAGCAAGGTATTTTGCAATTATAGGCTGTTTAGTGCCCACTATTAATTTCTCCTTGTTAACAAGGAGAGTTCAGTGTTTGTATGAGTTTAAGGCTTCCTAGTGCTTTCCAGCAGGTATTAGAGAAAGTGCTAGTCACAGGGATGCTTAAAGGTAAGATTGAAAAGAATGCACTCTGCAGTGTGCACTAGAGAAGTTAGATGTGAAAGTAGGTAACTTGAGTTTTACCTGTTTAAAAGTTAAGGTTTAGTGGAGAGTTACTACTTTTAGTATTTTCTATTACATCTGGGGATGGACGCATGGAGCATGTGCTTCACAATCTTTGTGGTCTTCTCCTTCTCCATTTTCTTGGATAGATTATAAGCATGGATTCTGAAGAACATCACTTTCTGATGGGGTGCACACTTGGTAACTGTACTATCATATCCTTAGAGACACTGGGTCTTCAGCCAAGGATGTCTTCTGTCTACTGACCCTGTTGCAGTGTCCCTGGATGTTGAATCTTCAAAATCATAGTCACATTTCAGAGAATACTTTCTCATTTGTAATGATGTTTGAATTTGTCCAAGGAGGGCAGCCTTTTGATTTTAGTCCTGCACTCTCTCACAACTGTTAACAAGCCACTTGAGCATATAGTCTTGATATTTTAAAATGTGGGTTTGGCAAGATAGAGCCCTAAAAGTGTCAAGGTTACAGAAGCCTAAACCTTCTTTTCAAACTCATTAGGGAATATGCTATGCTTTTAAATCAGTGTAGACACTGTGTCTGCATCTGTAGTAGATTTCTTGCAGAGAAACCTATGTAGGTTCTGCAACTTGCAACAATTAATGGGCCTCTGATGTGGTGGTTGTGGTGGTGGTGTTAGGATTCTGGCTTTAGGGAACTATCACAAACATCCAGAAGAACTTCCTAAACTGGAGAATAGCTGGTCTTTGTGGGCCCTGCCAATAAGATTCATGGTTCTTTTCAGGTTAACTTGAAACCTCGTCTGTCTGCTACTGAAAATGTTCTCTCATGAAGTAAAAAGAATATGTGTCTGGTAGGAATCCATGTGTATAGATTGACAACAATCTCAGCAAGGGTAAAAACTCCAAAAGAAATTCACCAACAATACTTTTAGTGAACCTTGGAAGTCTTGTTTTGCAGGGGTGCAAGTCCCCAACTCTGAAGTCACACAGCAGATAAAGATAAAAAAACTGCACTATTAATGAAGTAGATTTGGCAAATTTCCCTTACACTTTTTACCTCTACTGAAATCTCATTTGATAAACTTCCACGTTTCTTTCTGGTGATCAGTCCAAGGCCACAGTGTCCTCATTATCCATACTTAAGGATATGGAGGAGGACATCTATAATTTGTAATCCAGGTTCTCCACTTCTTCCTCATAATTTAAGAAGGAACAGCCCCTCATAGGGGACTGTTCCCCTTTCCTTTTGGAAGGTTACACTCCAGACAGATGGTTATTACGGCTCAACTGGATTATGCTTTAGACTTTTGTTTTAACTGGGAAAAAATGAGCAATATTATCCCAATCTTGGGAGGAAAGTAGGGTCAGGCTGACTAATGAAGTGGGAGTTCTTACTTGGTATGCACCTCAGAGGTCTGGATGTTCCTGCAAACAGTGGTCTCCGAGGATTTGGAAGATCTAGAGAGAGAGAGAGAGAGAGAAAGAGTGTGTGTGTGTGTGTGTGTGTGTGTGTGTGTGTGTGTGTGTGTGTGTATGTGTGTGTATGTGTGGAGGAGTGGGCATCTCTGGATTCCCATTTCTTAGTAGTATGGATGGGCCTCCTCACTTATCTCAAAGGGGATGCTTCCCTTCCCTTGTGCAATAATTAGCTGGTGCTCTAGAAACAACATTTGGTTCTCATCTATTGTAGTCTTTGATGGCAGTTTGTTTGAGAGGGTCAGGTTAGAAGCCCATGGTATGGCAGCCTTGGAAGGAACATTGTCAGAGTCCTAGGCTGTAACAGACAATATCAGGGACACAGACTGATTAAGTACATCAGTGGAGTGGATATTCTTTGACCTAGACTCCAGAACGGAATGATCCACCTCCCTGGCCTCCTTTAACTTCTCCTTTTTTTGAAGGGATGCATGCCCATGTAACTAACGTGTGAAACCTAGGGCATAGTGGACTTCTAAAATGGTTACTGGCTTTATTGCTCAAGTAGGGTAAAAGAGCCTTACGTTTGGCCCTGGAAGTCTTGGGACTGAATCCTTGACAAATACCCCAGTTAATGACACCATGATCTAACCCAGCAGTGTAAACACTGATTGTGGAAGTCTTTGTAAAGAAGCTGACATTTGCATGCACAATAACTAACTCAGCAGGGGCAGACATGGTCTATATCTCTGTGCTGGATATACATCTTGTAGAAATCTAACTAATCCTTTTACTACAAGTCCACATAATAAAAGACTATGGAAAATAAGTGGAAGGATTGCAAATGGGGCACTTATCTGCATTAGAAACCTGGCTCAACACTTGGATAATTGCCTATCAAACCCATCTCCGGGCAGTAGCTTGCTTGTGGCAGCACACTGGCCTGGACCCAGCACAGCATGCACTCATACCTCTACCCGCTGCAAGGGTAAAGAAAAATGTACCTCACCAGCCTGGATATCAGCCTACTAACAGCTCTTGCCTCCTCTATACTTTGGTAATGTGGTGCAGGTTGGTTTGGAGAATGAACAGGCTGACTTGATCATTGGGTAAAGTGACCCTCAGCAGGCAGGTGCGGGGGGCTGCAGGAAAAAAGCAGACAGGATGAGAGAGACTCAGCATTCCCTCCTGCAGAATTTACAAAATAGGTAAGTACTATACTACAAAACCTTTGGAATACTGGAAATGCCGCTGATCAAGTTATTTCTGACAGTGTAAATTTAGATGTAATCTAGAAACAACTCTTCAAAACTGCCTAACTTTAATTTATACTATTAGCATTCATGAGTGCCACCTTCACCTCATTTTCTTTGTGTTTGTTTCCAATTATCTCAGTTGAAAACACATTTGGATTTTGTCAAAAAGAAAGAATGTTTTAAAAGTAACAGTCAGTCCTGAAGTTGGACTGCAGAAAAAAAGAGTGCAGAAACATATGTGTGTTTCTCCCGAGGTGAGGTGCATCAAACAGGACATTTTTTTCTCTTTTGCTCTACAAATCATAGATGAGGATTGCCAAATAAGGGAATGGAACCAGATACTAAAGGGCTCTGACAGCATCTATATAACTAAATTACATAGTAGAACAAATTGAGAGGGGGCAGCTTAAAGAAATCGTTTTGTACAACTGCTCAGGAAGACAACGTTTTCATGTTGTGCACATATACTGCACATTCTAATGGACACAAATGCGTTAGTTTTAGGTATGGATCTGTGTCACTGGGATAAAAATTACATTTTAAAAACATGGATGAGCATACACATCACAGGACAATTTGGGAATGTCTTGTTTGTCTACCCACTGTAATTCCAGGATTCATTAATGGCAAGCCCAAGAATCACAATATATATATATATTTTATTTTATTTACTTTATTTTAAATTTGTTTAACAGGAAGGTCTGACTGGGCCAAAAAGGCACATTTGCAGCTGAGGCCCGGGGAGAAAAGCTCCAATCAAAGAACAAATAAAAAATATACATTAAAATGAAAAATGAATTTACAACTGAAATATTATATCAAAAAAAGAAGTTTTTAGAATTGAGCTATTTTAACCAAAGAAAATTTACATTATATTGAATTATACGCATATGAATATGGTGAATAAGCAAAACACATTCAAGATGTAGATTAAGACATAACAGTAGTAGTCAGGATTGACAGTATAGTAGAGGCTTCACCTGAGGAGCATTATCAATAGAATTATTAAATTAGGAAACAGACAAGCATACATCTGATTAACATACCTATAAAGTGTGTAATATACTTATTCCTAATCCTGTCCACCCTCGTCACACCCAGTGCAAATCTTAACATCTTTAACTCTGCCACATCCAGCTTTAACTCCTGCCTTTTTGTCAGTGCCACTGTCTCCAACCCAACATATAACACAACTGGTCTCACTACCCTCTTGTAGACCTTCCCTTTCACTCTTACTGGTACTCGTCTGTCACAAATCACTCCTGACACTCTTCTCCACCCACTCCATCCTGCCTGTACTCTCTTCTTCACCTCTCTTCCACACTCACCATTACTCTGAACTATTGATCCCAAGTATTTAAACTCATCCACCTTCATCACCTCTACTCCTTCCATCCTCAACATTCCTCTATCCTCCCCTCTCATTCACACACACATATATTCTGTCTTAGTCCTGCTGATCTTCATTCCTTTTCTCTCTAGAGCACATCTCCATCTCTCCAGGGTCTCCTCCACCTGTTCCCTACTCTCACTACAGATCACAATGTCATCTGCAAACATCATAGTCCACGGGGACTCCTGTCTGATCTCGTCTGTCAACCTGTCCATCACCATTGCAAATAAGAAAGGGCTCAGAGCTGATCCTTGATGAAATCCCACCTCCACCTTAAACACATCCGTCACTCCCACCGCAGACCTCACCACTGTCACACTACCCTCGTACATATCCTGTACCACTCTTACATACTTCTCTGACACTCCCGACTTCCTCATACAATACCACAACTACTCTTCTAGGCACCCTGTCATATGCTTTCTCTAAGTCCACAAAGACACAATGCAACTCCTTCTGACCTTCACTGTACTCCTCCATCAACACTCTCAGAGCAAACATCGCATCTGTAGTGCTCTTTCCCGGCATGAAACCATACTGCTGATCACTAATCATCACAACCTTTCTTAACCTAGCTTCCACTACTCTTTCGCATAACTTCATGCTGTGACTGATCAATTTAATCCCTCTGTAGTTACTACAGCTCTGCACATTACCCTTATTCTTAAAAATTGGTACCAAAACACTTTTTCTCCATTCTTCAGGCATCCTCTCACTTTCCAAGATTTCATTAAACAATCTGGTTAGAAACTCCACTGCCATTTCACCTAAACACCTCCATGCTTCCACAGGTATGTCATCTGGACCAACAGCCTTTCCATTCTTCATCCTCTTCATAGCTATCCTTACTTCCTCCTTGCTAATCCATTGCACTTCATGATTCACTGTCCCCACATTATCCATCCTTCTCTCCCTCTCATTCTCTTCATTCATCAACCCCTCAAAGTACACTTTCCATCTGCTCAACACACTCTCCTCACTTGTGAGTATGTTTCCCTCATTATCCTTTATCACCTTTACCTGCTGCACATCTTTCCTAGCTCGGTCCCTCTGTCTAGCCAATCGGTACAGGTCTTTTTCTCCCTCCTTAGTGTCCAACCTTTCATACAGCTCTTCATATGCCTTATCCTTGGCCTTCGCCACCTCTCTCTTTGCCATGCACCTCATCTGCTTATACTCCTTTCTTCATCTCTCTGACAATCCCACTTCTTCTTTGCCAACCTCTTTCTTTGTATACTCTCCTGTACTTCCTCATTCTACCACCATGTCTCCTTGTTGTCCTTCCTCTGTCCAGATGTCATCCTAAGCACCTTTCTAGCAGTCTCCCTTACTAGCTCTGCTGTAATTATCCAGCTATTTGGTAACTCTTCCCTGCCACCCAGTGCCTGTCTTAACTCTTCCCTGAACTCCACCTCACAATTACCCTTTTTCAATTTCCACCATTTGATCCTTGGTGCTGCCCTTACACTCCTCCTCCTCTTCTTGCTCACCAACATCATCCTACTCTTTCGTAGGATATATTCATTAAGAGGGATAGCAATTATTACTAGCAGACAGTCCAAATGTCTTCTTGGCCTCTTGCCATTTTGTTACCTTTCCCTCTCTAATTCTTTGTTCCTAATATCTTGGTTCTTTTTGCCACCTTCTACCAGTAAATTCCAGCCTGCCTATTCTCTGTACCCCTAATTGCAGTCATCTCTAAAGGCAAAATCTCGGAAGCAGTTATTTCTTGAGATCATATCAGTTGTACTGTAAAAAAAAAAAAAAACCTTGAAGGAAAATGTGTTTGTGGTAGACAAAGAACTAGTTTAAACAGTAAATATAACAAATGAAATTGTGCAAAGAGTGATACAAGTGTCCCGTATGACAAGCAATATATACACAGATATGACATATAGTGAGATATAGTGTAGGTGTTGTTATGGCCGCAACAACCACTTCTTAAAATATGTACTGTCATGATGACTTTGCATAATTTTATTTTGAGTTCACACAAATTTTTAAGTAACAAGTCATGACATTATGGTACAATCTAGAGCAGTAAGGAGATGTGCAAAAGAATGGAGCCCTGCCAATAGTGCAGGAAACCCAGGTGCAATCGGCTGATCAGAGTTTTGTAGTGAACACATCTTTCTGATATGATATCTTACTTACCTGTAGACATTTAGAGTATGAAAAAAGTATTCCACTGTATTCTAGCAGTTTGGGTAGGTATAAGGGTGAGATAGTTCTTTATGGAGCATTTAGTTATGAAATACTATGTAAAGGCTGTTTACACATTAGCCTTTGGAGCTCTGTAATTCCTGCATGGATGAATACCACCAAGAAGACAGTTTTCCATGGAAGGTACTTCAAATATATAATTTAAATCTTGTGGTGGACATGCTGTCAGGCATTTCATCTCCAATACCTCCAGCTTCCACAACTGCTCTGCTTTGGCTGCTCAGGCTTTTGTACCATACATTAGCACTGGTCACACCACCATTTTGTATACCTTACTTTTCAGTCTCCTTGGCATTCTTGTGTCACTCACTATTCCTGACACTGTCGGATGGCTGCAGCCCCTTTGATTCTAGGTTTGACCTCCTTATTCAGATTTCTACTTTTTAACCATCTCTCTCAGATACTGAACAGAAAACTCTGAGTAGGCAGTACGCAACTGAGTAGAGCTGGAGTTTCTTTAGCCAAACTGCATAGGGCATCTGTTTGAGTCCCTTGATCATCTTGGTGAGGTACTTTTGGGGTCTTTACAGTTGCTGCAGGTGTCAGGTAAGGTACATCCCAAATGGGGCATTGTATTCAATTATGGGCCTGATAAGTGATAAGTAGAGGGGCACAATGACCTCTCGATCTAGATGTGAACCCTTTCGTGATAAGGTGGGCTATATAGAAGGTCTTTCTAACCACTTTGGCAACATGATTATCAAAGGAGAGATTACTATCTACTTGGGTCCCCAAGTCCCTAATTACTTCTTCTGTACTTAATGGATTACCACTTATGTGGTAATTTGTGGGCACTTTGTTTTTCCCAAAGGGGATGACTATGCACTTTTTGGCATTTAGCTTTAGGCCATGGATCTGGCACCAGTTATCCGTCTCTGTGAGACCCTTTTGGAGGATGCTTGTGTCAGCCAGAGAGTCGATTATGGCACCCAGTTTGCAGTCATCTGCGAACTTGGTCAGCCATAGTCCACCTGTTTTAGCCTGTACCTCGGAGAAATATATACCGAACAAGAGAGGTCCCAGGACTGAGCCTTGTGGGACGCCACTTGTAACTGGTTTAGAGTCTGACATGGCATCTGCAATTCTGACCATGTGGGTTCTATCCCTCAGCCAGTTTGCAACCCATCTTGTGACACAGGGGTTATTTAAGCTGGTGAGCTTATTTATGATGCCCGAGTGGGGTATTGTGTCGAAGGCTTTTGCGAGGTCCAGGTAGGCTGTGTGGACTACCTTTCCTTCATCTATGGCTTTGATAACTGTTTCAAAGAAGTCGACCAGGTTCAAGAGGCAAGATTTGCCCTTAACAAAGCTGAATTGGGTAGGATCCAGTGTCTGGAGGTTCCCAATGTCTTTGTTTATGACTTCCATGATGATACGCTCCATAGCTTTGCAGACCAGGCTAGTCAGGCTTATAAGGCGATAGTTTCCGGGGTCCGTTGTGGCACCACCTTTGTGGAGCGGGACCACTGTTGCTGTACGCCATTCCTTGGGTACATATCCTGTAGTAAGGCTGAGATTGAACAGTGACTTTATGTGAGGGTTTAGTTCTTCTTGGAGCTCGTGTAAGATGCAGCCCAGGACACCGTCTGTTCCCATTGATGCTGTGTTTTTTGCTTTGGAAAGGGCAGCTCTCACCTGTGCATCTGTGATCTCAGGGAGGCTACACTCTGTTGGGATAGACATTTGCTCTTTTGGGGGGGAAGGGGGGGAGAAGTTTGCACTAAACCTTTCTGCCAGGATGTTGGCAATGTTTGTGGGTTCAGTGTATTTTTTGTCATTTTGCACCAACTCAGAGCATATCTGGGAGTTGCCTCCCAGGTTCCTGACATAACTAAAGAAGGCCTTGTGATTATCTTTAGTGTCTTGTGCAATTTTTCTTTCGAAGCTGGCCTTAGATGATTTTATGAGGGATCGTAGTTTCTTGCTAGTACTGATCAGAGATGCCTTCCCTTTTTGGAATTTTTCTCTATCATGTAGTAGCTTCCTCCTTCTGTTGTATAGCTTATTTATGGCCAGGGTCCACCGGACAGGTCTCCTGCCTTTGGAGGAGTGAGTCTTGGTTTTGTTTGGGATAGCATGATCCATGCATTCCTGTAGGTGTCCATAGAATGCTTTTGTAAAGGACTCTGCGTTTTGGGCCGTATTTTCCACTGGCCCAGGGGCTTTGAAGGATTCCACCTCAGTTTTGAGAAGTGTGAAGTTTGCTTTTGAGAAGTTCTTCACTGTGGTTTCCTTGGCTGGGGGTGGGGCAGGATATGGATGTCCAGTGTGATTAATTTATGGTCTGATCTTACCAATGAGGGGTATACCTCTGGTGTGGAACATAGAGACCCCATGTTGGTGATGACCAAGTCCAATATGTTTTCCCCTCTTGTGGGAGTGGTGACCAGTTGTTCCATAGCATTTGAGTTTATAAATTCTAGGAACCGTTGGGCGAGGGTGTTTGGGCTTGAGTAGTTTTCCCAATCAATGTTTGGGTAGTTGAAGTCACCGAATATAATGTTGTTTGGAGAGACCTTCATAATCTCCAGTGTTCTCAGGAAAGCCGAGTGGGGTTCCTGTGTTTGGGAGGGTGGTCTGTAGCAGGCTACAAACTGAAAGGCAGTTTTGCCCACTGTTAGTTGCACATGGATGGTCTCCGATGCTTCGTGCAGTGCCACTAACCTGGAGGTGTGGGTATCTTTGATGATACTCCCCCTCCTTTTGTGGTTCGGTCCGAGTTTTGGGACCGAAAAGCATGGTATGAAGTATAACCTGGTAGTGCTGGGGTGCTCTCGGGAGCCTTGAACCAGGTTTCTGTTACTGCACAGATATCGATATTCTCCATACTGAGGGGTGTCTCGAGTGCGTGCATCTTGAGGTTTAGACTTCTGGCGTTGAGCGGCATTACCCTGAGTTTTTTTTTTCTTTGTGTTGTCTATGGAGGTGGGTTTATCTTTTCAGCCTTACCTAAAAAAGGCACTATGGGGGTGGCAAGAGCCTTTGCCAGTATTCGAAAACCCAGGGGTGACAGGTGCAAGCTGTCCCTAGTGAAGCAACGTGGCTTGTCGAGCATGTCATCCCAGGCTGACAGACACTGAATCTCCTTTGAATGACACCAATACTTTAGCCAATTGTTAAAATTGATCATTTTGTCTTTATACTGTGGCATCATTCTTGGTGAGGGCAAGATGCTACTCAAGGTCAGGGTCATACCGGCCTGGGCTACATGATCAGAGAGCTCCTCCATGTCTCTTTTCATGTAGTCCACGTCTCAGGTCATTCACACCAGCATGGACAATGATGGAGTCATATTTGTACTTGATTTGGAGTGACATGAGCGCTTGTGTTATGTGGCGGATCCTGGCACCTGACAGGCAGCTTACAGTGACCTTCTCCTTGTTCAGTCTGGTGAGTGGGACGTCAGTGTGTCTGTCAATAGAGTCACCTATTACAAGTGTATTAGGTGTGTTGTTTAGCCTTAAGGGCTGTGACTGTGTGGCACACTGACTTCATGAACTATGTGCTATGTGAGTATTGTTGTGTGGTAGGGGTTGCTTGGATGTCTGCTTTGGAGGTCTCTGTTGCTTAGGCAGATTTTTATTTAGAGCCTCCGAGTATGTTTTTTTGTGTTTATGTGTTTGGTTTGCTGATGCGAGAGGTCTATGTGAGACTGGATTTGTGGTGTGTGTGGTTACCTTCTCCTCCTGACTGGCTGTGCCAGTACTGGGTTGAGAGAGCTCAGCCTTCAGTTTGGCTATATAGTTGCATCTCTCACATATATTTGAGCTTGTTGGGAGGAGGAGAGGGTGGTCTGTGTACATAAGGCAGTTGTAACATTGCCTCAAGATTCCCAGATTCACCAGCTGGACTGGAGAGTAAACCAGAAACTGACCTTTGAACATGCCAGAATAGTATAGGGAACTACTTATTGACTGATCAGAAAGGACCAATAGGGAGCTAAGTTCCTAAAAAGAGTATAAGAGGGTGTAGTGCTTAAGTTTATTTGTGTTTACCTATAAGATTATACGAGCAAGTGCAGGGCTTTAGAGTGAAAATAGAGTGCTTATTTTGAGATTTAGAACAGTTCTAAGGGAAAAAGTGAAGAGCAGACTTTGTGGAACCGGGAATAGTTTAAACCTGTTTAAGCGGCGCTGCCCGATGCTGCGCTATGCGGAAAACCGCGCAAATGTGGGTTTTAAAGCAGGGAAACTGAAAGAGATAGGAACTGACCCAAAACGGCCAATAAGTTACTAGTTTCAGGGCTGAGACCACTCCTCCAGGGACAGATAGGCTGCTCAAAGTTCCCCACTCTCACTGGTGAACAGAGAAGCTTCCTCCTACCCAAGTAAGGATATGGGCAACACAGGAAACTATACCACAGTCTGGAATTCAGCAAAGCCCGAAATCTGGACTAATCTAATTCAGCAAAGGTGGGAAAAGAGAATATTTATTTGTTTTTTGTTTTTTTTCAGGAAACAGCAGAAAAACACACAGAAAACACTGTAAATGCTATAAACAGGCTAGCGCACTTTAGTGTAGAATAGTTAGAAACTCGCGTTTTGGGTG
The DNA here is from genome assembly GCF_019279795.1 of Protopterus annectens. Taxonomy (NCBI): domain Eukaryota; kingdom Metazoa; phylum Chordata; order Ceratodontiformes; family Protopteridae; genus Protopterus; species Protopterus annectens. Next base: position 119,493,478 of record NC_056725.1, read on the forward strand.
GGAAAAGGCAGTCGGAGCAAAAAAACAGAGAAAAAAATACTTAAATCTGGAAAAGTTTCTCTTGGGTCTCTCTATTGCCTGTATCACTCTGCAGGACACCACGAGGAGCTGTGCTGAGTTGTATACTGGCGCAAATGCGGGTTTTAAAGCAGGGAAACTGAAAGAGATAGGAATTGATCCAAAACGGCCAATAAGCTACTAGTTTCAGGGTTGAGACCACTCCTCCAGGGACAGATAGGCTGCTCAAAGCTCCCCACTCTCACTGGTGAACAGATAAGCTTCCTCCTATCCAAGTAAGGATATGGGCAACACAGGAAACTATACCACAGTCTGGAATTCAGTAAAGCCTGAAATCTGGACTAATCTAGTTCAGCAAAGGCAGGAAAAGAGAATATATTTTTTTTTTGTTTTTTTCAGGAAACAGCAGAAAAACCCACAGAAAACACTGTAAATGCTATAAACAGGCTAGCGCACTTTAGTGTGTAGCCTACATCAGTTATATAATACAAAAATTACTTTAAATGATATAAAAAGTGCAAAAACTGTAAAAAGCAGAAAGGCAAATTTAATTTAAACTTTTTAAAGCACAGAATAGTTAGAAACTCGCTTTTTAGGTGGGAAAAGGCAGTCAGAGCAAAAAAACAGAGAAAAAATACTTAAATCTGGAAAAGTGTCTCTTGGGTCTCTCTGTTGCCTGTATCTCTCTGCAGGACACCACGAGGAGCTGTGCTGAGTTGTTTGTCGGTAACAGAGATTTGTGTTTATGAAAACTGATGTTAGTAGTTTATATTCCACCAGCACACAAGTTGGACCTTGAGACAGTATATTTGCAGGACGCTCCAATGCAAAGGGAGGCCTTATAACTTTTGGAATTTTGTTTGAGGAATAGTTGTTTTTATTTTAATAGAGAATATTTCAGAAATGTTTCTGGTAGGGCAATGGCAGCAAAACGTATGCTAACTTGTTCATGGGGAGGAAGTCCTGTATAGGCATATATATATCTATATATATATATATATATATATATTGCTGAAAATGTGATCTTTTATAAAAGATAAACAGATTATCGTTTCCTTATAGCAAAAGAAGAGTGTGATTTTTAAAAATTTCTTTGACAAGATACAAGTAAACCAGTTTAGTATTGCATTTACTTTTAACAGGGATATGAGTTCTGTTAATTATTTGGATTTGAAGGTGTATGTTAACAACAAAATTGGTACAACAGTACACAGAAAGCCAATAGCTACTAATTTTTTTTATATGCTACAAGGGTGCATGCCCCACATTTGGTTACATCTTTGCCACATGGGGAATTCCTCTGGTCCAGTCATCTGTGCTCTGAGGATGAGGACTTTATGGAGGAAGCAGATTGAAAAGTAAAGGTTATGATGAAGTACATTTACATGAATCCTTGAGCAAAGTTGAGAGTACGGTAATGGGGATTTAGTAATTAGAAATAAAAAGGGTAAAAACTTCAGTCTCAGCTAAAATTAGTAATGATGTGCATTTTGTTACCTGTTATGCCCCCTTTGTGGAAGGGGTTACATACATTTTGAGAAAGTACTGGAATATAATTGAGTCTAATGAAATTTTATTTACTGGTTTTAATTGTAAATTAAAAATGTTCTATAGGAATTCTCCTTGCGTGATGGACATGTTAACCTACACAGATATATTAGAAGAGGAGTCTCAATATAAAGGTTGCAGTACGAGCCAATATATAAATTTGATATCTATAACAATCAAATGTGTGTTCTGTTGGAGTGTGCTGATTTTGTGAAGGTGGTGGTTTACTGCTTAAATTGTCCATGCAACCTATATTACACAGGCCAGAGTAAACATTCTGTGAGGGAGCGCATTCTTAAACATTTAATGGATATACACAACAAATTTTAGAACAGTCCTTTTGCCATGCATTTTGAAAAAGTTCAAGATTCAGATTTTTTAGTTTGATGAAATATACAGAAGCAGTAATTTATTTATAAATGTTTTGGAGGTGTTACTACAAAAGAAGTACGGTGCAAATTTAAGTATAATACTTTAAGTGTCTGAATAGTGAACTAAATATGAACTATTTTTTTTTTGTTCCATAATTTAAGTTTGTCAAAGTGGATAATTAAGCAGTTCTTTTTAACTGGCTATATTTCTACATAATCAATTACTGTGGGTTTAAAAGCTTATGATTGCTATGTTTTTGTTTTTGTATGCTATGTTTTTAAAACTAATGGAAGGTATACAGCAGCAGCAGTAATTGAATGTGATTCAGAACTAAAGTTATGTTTTAAGCCAGAATGACCAGAGAGTGTATTTAAACTGTATTAACTTTATTTGGTCATTACATCTTTAAAAGTTTAATATTATGTTCCTTATGAAGGGTGCCGGATTAGTGCTAGTCTTTGCCTTGCAACCGGATAGTCTTTTTGTGTCATCTATTACTGCAGATAAAGAAAAAAACAGTCAAAGTCTGATATCTGCTAAATCTCGTCCTGTCTAAGAAAGACCTTCATACAGCTGACTCTAAAATGGCTTCACAGGTGCAGAACACACGTGTTCATAGGTTCAAAAGTTATACCAAGTTTATGGCCTAAGTGACTGCTGAGAAGCTTATTACTTCACCCAAAAATATTACGAGTTTGCTTGTTTCTGTAGTAACCATACTCTTCCTGCACACTCCAGGTAGGAAGTTATGGTCTACCACCCATTCATGAAGTTTGGTTTTGAAAGATGCTCTGGAATTACTCTGTTTTGTGTATTAACAGCTTTGTTCCAAAAGTAGAAGATTAGAGGCAGTCTGTTCAAAAAGAAGGAGATGAGACGGCCTAATTACCTACCACAACAGCAGGTGTCATTATGAACAGTGAAGGTTTAGCTCTTTTCAATGAATGTTTGTTGTAGCACAGGTTCAGCAAAGAGGACGGATATTAAAAAGTGTTGACCCTTTCACTGCGTGAAAAATTATGCAGAAACTCCCCAAAAGAGTGTATATATAAAATGGAATACAGGAGAAAGTTTTATGTTTACAGTGTAACTTAGATTGCTTAGTCCTATTTTGTTTGGGATAAACATCTGCCCTTGTGCAGTGGTACCATAATGGCCATTTTCTATGATGGGACTTAACCTGTGCAGACTTGGGCTGAAGAAGGGTTTGGCTAGTTAGTGCTTATCACATAGCTCCTGTCTCTAAGAAGATCTCTAGGTAAATGACATACTTTCATAACGCCTACAGACACAAGCAAGCTTACTTTCTGCATTTATGAACAATTTTCATTTCCCTTTATAGGGAAATGTTTATTAAACTCTGTATCCCAGGTGCAAAGTGCATGAGTGTTCTCTTCTCTGATGTTCCCTAACTGACAATTTACACTTGGAGGTATATTCCAAATCACCACCGCCACTGCATAGTTTTCACCACTACAAAAACTGATAAATAAGCATTCAGATCTAATCCAAAATCATGTAAATACTTAACTATTAGACAATGCAACACTAGAATTTAATTAAATCTACCTCAATATACGCAAGCAGAAATCCCCATGAGAAAAAAAAAAGTAGAAGTAAATCCTGTCTTATAGGTAACACAAGCAACTTAAGAAAAATTATCCCTAAAAGAGATTAAAGCCTGGGAAACCTAGTTAAAACAAAAGCAAACAGCAATACTAACCCTCCTAGCTAATACTAACCCCACTTAGCTAATTCTTTCACTCTAAAACCAATCCCCACACCCACAATCAAATTAAGACCCACAACACTAGACATACATAAGCTCTAAGCAGAATACTTTAAAATTGCAGCAGATGCAATAGCCTAGCCAATATCTACATTAATCAACAGATCAGTTAAAAAAAAAAAAGAAAAACTCCCTGGCAAAAATCTTACATCCTGCCATTACACAAAGGAGGATACTCAAAGAGCTATCAAATGACAGGCCAATTTTTATCCCCCCCCCCTTCTGAAGAATCTTACAAAAATGTGTTCACATTCAATTGCTCAAACATCTCACAGATAATAATCTTCTCTCCTACCCAAGGTGGTTTCAGACAAAATCATAGCACTACATTCTTGTACTTTGTTAATACCATCAACCTTAACAGAAATAATGTCAGAATGGTTTGCTCAAAGTTTTATGATCTGTTGGAGGCTTTTAACATTGGTACATGTGAGAAACTGCTCCAAAAGCTACAGTGTACTGGTCTGTCATACTACAACCTCTAACGGTTCATCACATATTTAACCAGACACCAAACTGTGAAGTGTCAATCAGATATTTCTTCCAGTCACTGTTGGGTACCTCAAGTACCTGTCTTAGTACTGCTACTAAATAACAGCTTCACAAATGACGTCCTCAAAGCCTCCAAGCATGCATCCCTTGTTCAGTAAGCAGATAACGCAACTCTCATCTATGTAGGTGACAATCTGTCTGAAGTCCATACAATTACCCAAGACTCCTTCTCTGCCACTGAAGCTTGGCTGGACAGCTTGCAATTTCTGTTAAATCCTTAAAAAAACTGCTTCTCTTTATCCACAAATCTCACTCAGACAGCAATACGAACTTTAAAACCAATTCCTCAAGCAACTCCCAGATTAAAAGGGTTACACATATTATGCTGCTGAATGTTATGGACATAAAACTAAAATATGATCCGTATTCATGAGAAGTAGTTAAAAATATACAGCAAAAACTTGGAACATTATACTGAGCATAACACTTCACTGAACCTAGTAGAAAAACTAGAGCAAATGGCTGTCTACTACCAACGCTACTTTATACCTCCTCTACAGGTGTAAATCTCCATGCCAACCAAACCTTTAAGCTGCAGCCATGCTACAACAAAACTGCCAAGTTTGCCTGCAATCCCTCCCTTTATAGGGCCCATCACTCTACTGCCCTCAAACTTTACTACCTAGAACTACCTCATCAGCTCACCTACTCACAATTAGTTGTAACCCACAACTGTGTATAAACCGAACAACTGCCCCAGTCTAAAATGTATCATCCAACCCTACCTATTGCCCCAAAGCTTATGCTCAGTAAATAGTCTTACTATCTCCGCACAAGGATAACTTAGCAGGGGAAATTCTTTAATGCATATACATCTCCCAACTATGGAACTCCTATCTCCAACACTAAGATTCAATAACAACCTGTCCACTTTCAAAGGGCAACTAAAAGACCATCCCTAGGGCTCCTGGCTAAGTGTTTGCACCTCTCCTGGGTAACTAATACAAACAATCCTCTCACTTACCACTTTCCCACATTTTTCTCGCTTCCTAAAGCAATTGGGCCTTAGTAATAAGCATTGAAGACTCAACTGTAAATAACATGTCTACGCCTCTTGTAACAACTGTTATATCTCTGCTCTTAAACTAACATTTCTTGAAACTACTGCGCACAACAAACATTGTTATGCCTATAACTTACTACTCACGACCTGAAGGAAATACTACCCTAATGCAATCTGAATAATTTGTCTAACTTTGGCTGTAATGCAGGTATTTATATGTTTGCAGGTGTTTATATGTTTGGTCATGTATATCCATGCTTACAGCCATTCCACTACAAATGCTTGTACAGAATATATTCCATTTCAACACAATAGTGCAATTGTACAAGTGTGACTGCATTGTGCCAGTATGAATATATACTTGTATTCCGTTTGCAATGTGAACCAATTCAATATGCTAATATGCATCATTTTCTAATACTGCATTGTCAGAGATGACATTAATGTTTAATTTAGCAGTGTTAATACACATTATACTTTGCAAAACATTGAACCAATGGAACATTTCTTGCTGGGCCTCTGCTGAAAAGGGGGTCTACACCTAGTTGGACTTCCCTGTCAATGAACAAAAATAAATAAATAATTATCAACACCACAAAGATAGTGCTCCTGTACTGCAGTAGTGGTGCTGCGGTAGCGTTGTTGCCTCACAGTAAGACGTTGTCCTGTTCAATTCCCAGTTGGAGCATCTTCTGTGTGGAGACATGCATGAATGGGCGTGCCTTCGTTGAAGGTTGTACGTCAGGGCTGGAAACTCGGCACGTAAAAATCCACTGCCAATCATTAGCGGACCGGAGTTCCACTGTGGCGACCCCTAACCAGGAAAAGCTGAAAGACACAACAACAACAAAGACAGTGCTGCTGATCTTGAAAACTGCTGACACCAGATCTAGACTGATACCAGAAAGGGAGGGATTGAGAAATACAGAGAACGGTAGGATGTGTAGGCAAAGTGAAATTAGAACTAAATTTGTCACCAAAACTATTAGCAATATCATCAGAGCAAAAGGAGCCATCTGACACAAGCTCCATTCAGTACTATTACTTCCGAGTTTCCCAATATAAACAAAATAGTTATGTGTAATTAATTGTATTTTGCAAGACTAGTAACCTTAAGTTTACAGCTGGCCTTACATTTCTTAACAATATGCTTAAGGGTTTTATTATAGATGGTTAGAATTGTTTTGCTTAGTTGTAAAGTTATTTTCTTGTGGTAAGTCCACCATATAGCTTTACTTTTGAACTTATTAATTTATTTATGTCAAATAATAACAGAGCCTCAACACTGCTATCTAAAAGGAGCAGAAACATCAGGTTTGGGATTATTTGGGAAATTAGAAATCCTTAAATGCAACAGGATTCCTACACATTTCATAGTAGGTTTTAAGGGAGAAGGTCACTGCTAGATGGTTGGATTTAACCAGCGAGGGAATGACCTGAGGAGGTACTGAGGGGAAGTACACTAAAGGAATGTTTATAAAGTTAAGATCAACTAGGTTCATACCTCTGCTGGGAAGGACGATATCTCTGACTATATCTGCTGCTGGTTATACAGGTTAGCCACTTAATGGGGACATAGATAATCTCCCACAAGAATCATATTTTTTTTCAATTTGACTTGGGTATTTTACATGCTCTGAGGGAGACATAGATGGGGATTTGTAACTGGTACTGTCTCCCTGGAGTTTCAGCTATCAAGCATTTTTCATCCTGTATAGAAATGGATGGCTCCTGCTCATGAAAGACCACCACCTATGACTTTGATGCAGGTATATGGACTGGTACTGGCAGCTTCATTTAAAAAAAAAAAATGGGTAAGCAACACAGGATATTATCTTTCTGGACTCCTCTGTGACAAAGTCATGAGACTCTGCTGCGACAGCCACTGAATAATGGTACTTCATAAACAGAACCTGAAGAGCTCAGACTTCTTTGGATTTCTCTGCCACTGCCATTTTTATGTCATACATCTATTCTTTTACTTTTTCTCCAATAAAATAATTAAAAAAAAATGCCAGCCAGGAACCATGTGGAGGAAACAGCTTTATTAAATCAATATCAAGCAATTCAACCTTAGTTTAATAAAGCTGTTTCTCTAGTAAGGCTCCTAGTTGGAGTCTGATTTTGGATTTACTCTTGGTTTGCATTCAGCTGGAATTTAAATAGTATTGTTTTTGTGACACAACTATTTAAAATAGAAAGCAAAGCCTTTTATGGGATTTCTCTAGCATTTTGTGAGTCTTCCAAAGTTTCCCCAGTTGTACATAACTTTCTCTCAGTTAAACTGGTTTCTATAGCTTTCAGACCACTTTGCTTTGCATCTTTATTAAATTACCAGTAGTATTCACAATCACCATAACTGTGTTCAGTCCTACAGAGAATAAGCACTAAAGGTGAAAGGTTCTCCAGGACATTTGGTTACTACAAGCAAACCTGATAACATGTCGACACAGAAGACACTACGGTCTCAATAACAATTTGTGGATAAGTCTTAACCTGTAATTGCAACGATAATGATAACTAATGACAGCAGGGAAAGGTCTGATTAATAATGAGGCACTTGCACCACTACAGGAAACAGAAAAGGAACTAGTAGTTTTAAATAAGAATAGCTGATGTGAACACAAGTCAGAGCTGCTCACATAAGTACTGTGTACCTTCACTGAGAAACCACTACTACTGATGGTGTGTGACCTGCTCTGGCCTATACAGAGGACAATCTGACAATAATGAAAACAGCCCAGCATGGACACAGCTTCAGTGACGAGTAACCTAAATGTTATTACATACCACTGCAAAGACCCTCCTCAAAGTAAGATCTGGCAATACCAGTGAATAACCTTTCTTACCAAATTCAGATGGAGGAATAACACTCCTGAACAACGGAACCTGACAAACGTGTTTCCCTTTAAAAGACTTGGGCAAGTCAGTGGCTAGAAACTTGTCGGTTTAACTTCAGTGCTAGAGGAACAATCATGGAATCAATGCTTAAGGAAAAAAAATGTTCAAATACCCTGAAGTCTGAAGGCGCTTGCATTTTAAACGGATATCAATTACACCGGCTGCATCTCTGAAGGACACTGCAACCTATAAAAGCAAAAAATAAAATTGGGAAAAACAAGTATTCCTCCCTTTCAGCCTGCATGCCACCTCACCTATGCAACTCTACATATGTCAAATCCATGCCTGCTCTACTTCAGGGGTAAGGAGAAAACTTCCCTTCTCCACAATTCAGCAATGTAAGAGCTAACACTGACTGTGATTCACAAAACAGGACATTTCAAGTTACTTTTAGCAGGACCACATTCAGTGGCATTTTCATAAATGAATGACAATGCCACCCTGGCCTTCAGACAGCAGAGATTCACAACAAAAAGCTCATGCCAAACAAATCTCCTAATCACTTATACTGATGGCCTACTTAAACTTAATACATGCACTTGATAAATTAATGCACAAATGGGAAAAAAGTAAAGTATGTTTCTAGCAAGCTGGAATTTAGTGTTTAGTTTAGGATTAGTCAAATAAGAATCTTGACTAGACACCGTAAATGAGTTAGAAAAAAATACTGCTAAAACTAATCAGCAAAACATTACAGATAAAAACCAACCCATAAGGCAAAGTCAGCTATATAATCAATTCTGGTGAATACATTTCTCTTAGGTTTGGACATCCGCGGTGGTGCAGCGGTAGTGTTGTTGCCTCACAGCAAGAGGTTCTCCCATTCAGTTCTCAGCTGGAGTGTGGGGAGTACCTTCTGTCTGTAGTCTGCATGTTCTCCCCGCGATTGGGTGGGCATTCGAAAGACATGCGTAAATGGGCGTGCCTTAGTTGAAGGTTGAACGTCGAGCTGGCACCTCGGCGTTTGTGAAAATCTACTGCCAATCATTAGTGAACCAGAGTTCTGCTGTGGCAACCCCTAACTGGGAAAAGCCGAAAGACAAGACATTTTTCTTAGGTTTGTTCTCTGTCTTGGGAAATAGTAGTGTGAGAATACGTTACAGCATACTTAGCTGTGTAAGGTTAAATGTGATACACAAAATAACTGTCCATCACGAAGTTCAAGAGTAAGTGTCTTCAGTAAAATTTGAATTACTTTACAGGACTCATTCTGCTATTTTAACTGGCTCATCCAGTTACTTCATGCCACAATACTGTTGTTTAATTTACCTCATTATATTAATACGTGAAATCAAGAATTAAGCTCTATAAATCACAAATTAATCTCTTATCATTTGTAGGTAATTTCCTTAACTGCATACTATTTCACCCTACATCACACCAACTACTGAAACAAGAGGTTGTTGCCACAAATGCTATGTGAAAAATATCCTTATATAACGTATGTGGTCTTTGGGCTGTGCGGGTATTACAAACACACTACATCAACTTAACAACGCCTAGCAAACCCATCCATCACAGCACAAAAGTATTCTTCAACTCAATGGGTACTAATGGGCAGTAAATTAAAAAAAAAACATTGCTTTAACCACAACTGTTTCTCTTGCTGCTACAAACCATATGACACTGCAGTTTTTGTAAATCAACACACATTCTTGACAAGCCAAACCAAGAAATTGAAGACCAAGGATGATGTTATTGTTTAATTGATATTTACATGTGTTTACAAGAATTGTTTTATACACACACACACATTATATATATATATATATATATATATATATATATATATATATATATACATACATACATACACAAACACACACACAAAAATCTAAAGACAATAAATAATACATAGCACATTTATTACCTTTGAGCTAGTAAAAAGCATTTTATGTTGATATGCTCATTTAATCCAAGTTTTTATCTGCTGCCAGTATGACTTACCATTCTGTTTCTTTACATCCCAAATGTGTATTATAATCTCCCTTAAAACGGTCAATATTAACATCATCTAAAACAAACAAAAAAAGTAAACTTCCTGAATTCAGCACATTCATTTGCATGCTTAACCAAGGCATTACTGAAATCACCCTTCCTTAGCAGACATATTATTTTTGAAAGTTTTCTCATTGTCTTTCCTGCATAAAAACAGTCATGTTTTGCAAGAAACTATGTACACTATACCACATGAATTGCAATTAAAATGCCCTTTTGACCAAATTTATTTTTTAAAATTCTTAATGAAATACTAGATGCATCTCTGATATAACTACATAATTTACATTTACTGCATTTGTAAGTCCCAAAGATATTGCTTTTTATGTTTTTTTTTTGTTTTATTTAATCTCTTTAATACTGATTTTAAACTATTTCTCCTTTTTTAGGTAAACATAGGCTTGTCACCTAACACTTCTGACAAATCTTTATTGCCTAGTATAATTTTCCAATTGTCTGTCAAAATATCTTTTATTAAACCCATATGTTTGGAAAGTGATAATGGAAATTATTTGCTCACTATTTCGTTTTGACTACAAACAAGCCACGTTTGATTTACTTAAAGAGTAAGATTGTTATAAAGATGTCAGTAACCATCATATATTGTTAAAGGCTTTTCTGATGTAGACATGTTACTTTATGACTTGCTAATTCAGGGTTATACAAACTATGAGCTTTACGAGTTTTTTTTAAAGTACAGCATCCCAAAATGGCTAGTATTTTTGGCATACCAAAATTCATAAAGACAAATCAAAACCACCTTTTAGACCAATAGTGGCAGTGGATTTTTATAATTTTTAAACAGAACCCATTTACATCTATTTAGATAGAATCTTAAATCCCATAGTACATTTGGGACTTAAAAATGTAATGCATGTCAATTCTACAGATATATCAGAGATACATCCAGTGCTGACATTAAGAGTTTTAAGAAAGAAATGTGGGTAAAAGGACATTGTAATTGTGGTATGGTGTATATAGTTGCTTGCAAAATGTGCGACTGTTTTTATGAAGGAAAGACAAAAGGAAACTTTCAAAAAGAATATAGGAACATACTACTGCCACAAAGAAGTGTGGTTTCAGCAATGTCTTGGCTAAGCATGCAAATGAGTATGCCGATTTCAGGAAGTTTGCATTTTTTGTTTTAGATTATATTAAAACTGACAGTTTTAAGGGAGATTATAATACACATTTGGGATGTAAAGAAACAGAATGGCAAATCAGACTGGCAGCAGATAAAAAACCTGGATTAAATAAGCATATCAACATAAAATGCTGTTTATTAGTTCAAAGGTTATAAATGTGTTGCATATTATCTACTATGTGTCCTTAGATTTTTATGTATATATAGCAACTCTTCTAAAAACACATAAATATTATTTGAACATTAGCATTTCAGTATGGCATACAAAGTATATATATTTAATGCAAAACCTATCAACTAATTAATTATTTCACTGGTGATATAATGTCACGTGATTTTTAAACAGTATAAAAAATGAGAAGTAATTCTATTCATTCTAATGAAGTTCTGGTAGAATAAAGAACAAAAGCATTTAAAATTTACACCCTCTGTCTTCAGTTTCTTGATTTAGCTTGTGGAAAACGTGTTGATTTACAAAGTTGTTTTTTCTTTATTCTGATACATCTTTATGTAAGTTCACACTGCAATTTCTGTACGCAATCACATATACACAGTGTTAAATCATATGTTATTTTTTAACTAAACATTACTTTTTTTTTTAATTTAGAATAGAGATTTGTTGACGTGGTTCTTTTTGTTTTGGTAGTGTTACAGATTCACCTCAATATTAGTTCAGGGTACAAAATCTTTACTGTGTCACCAGAATACCTCTGCTATTTTGTCATTAGTCCATTATATTCAGATTCAGCCCAGGATTTACAGCACATCTTTATTCAAATGACATAAGTACACAGAGTAATAGAAAAGAAAACAAATCATAATTACATTTATTTTATTTTTATACTGTGTACGTTTTCTTTTTATCATAATTCACTCCAATATTACATAAATTGCTCAATTCCTGCATTCCTTAAATTTCACTCCTCCTCTTGTATTTTGCAAGTACTGTTCTTATAAATTCCATTTGTTTTCTATGTAATTTGATCCTTCTCTTTTCTGAAGATCCCACCTCCAGTTCTTTTATCTCCTTTACTATATTCAATACTTCATCCACAACCGGCCTAGACCTGGATTTCCATTTTCTAATAATTGCTTTTTCGGCAGCTAATAGCATTAAAATTTGTAAGGCTTTACTATGTCAGGGTAATTCAGATCCGATATTCCAGCTCAAAAAATCTTTTTCATAGTTACAGGCATTTTCTCCCCAAACATTTCTGACACAGTAGTCTGTATGGAATTTTTTTTTAAGTCTGCAATTAGTTACACCCCCCCCACCCAAAAAAAAATGTTCCCAATTAACTCGCTCTTTCCCACTGCACCTTTAATATTTGTCATTTACAGGAGGGAAAAAAATCTCAAAGGTCTGCTTGGAATTTTAAAATACATATACAAACAGTTTGAAGCAGGAATCTTAAACCTTCTGTACTTTGTTGCATACATGGTAGCTTTACAGATGTTGTCTGATTGTTCCTTTGTATGCTGCCTTTCCATCTTTCTACCCAATCTTTTATAACCCCGTCTGATTTATAGCTATCACGTAATATTTTATAAGCTCTACTAATCGTCTCTTTTTTAAAAGCAACATCTGTTCTAGTCTCAAAAACACTACCAGAGTTGGGCTTTCATTTAACAATCCCCTTATCCTTTCTCTTTCCCTGTACCATTTTATCAATCCCCGATAGAGAAGGCAGTCTCTAACCTGCAGTCCACATTTCTGCTTTGCCTCAACTCTCTGTTCCCAAAACCTTAGTTTGCTTCTTTCCACTTCTGACTTATAACCTTTTGCTTGAGTTATGTATATGAACCTTAAATGCATAGCTCTACATATCTCTTCAACCCAGGTAATGCTAAACTACTTTGTTCTATGGGGAAAATCAACTTTTCCCACTTAACCCTTGCCCCTTTCCCCACCCAAATAAATTCCTTCAACTCTTTTATCAATTATGGCTCATAACATTTTCTCTGGTTGATAAAAATACACCTGACCTGTATATAACACTAAAGGGACTAGAAGCATTTTCACTAATTACATCTTACCATCCATATCCATAATCAAGTTATTTCAGTTTCTCAGTTTTTGTGTTTTCTTTTGTTTAGTCTCTTCCCACATATCCTTTTCCTGTCATAACAGAATCCTTTTTTCAACCATACACCTAAATACTTAATCTTTTTTTTTCTTTTTAACAAGAAACAACTTTATTAAATCATCACTTATGACATAGGCAAGTATACATTTATATAAATGAAAACAACCCACATTGACATATTTTTAGCTGCAAACATTATACATCACTTATAATCTATCCAGTCATTGTCATTCAAAGATACATAGCTCATTCAAATCTTGCCTTCTTTTAAACCTCATTCCTTGTTCAAAACGTTATTCTGCATATGTCATTCCCCAGTTCCTATTTTTTCTGTGTAATTTGCTCCTACCCCTTTCTAAAGATTTCATTTTCAGTTGTTTTATTTCTGTTACTATATTTACTACTTCTAGAACTGTTGGTTTAGACTGTGATTTCCATCTTCTAGTAATTGCTTTTTCGGCAGCCACTGCAATTAGACTCAGCAAGACCTTACTATGTCTAGGCAATTCCGATTCTGTATTATAGCTCAAAAAATAATTTCCTGAGTTACACCAATTTGGTCACCCAGTACCTCCAACAGAGTAGTATGCAGGGAATTTTTAAAGGTTCCGAACTTATTATACTCCCAGAAAATATGTTCACAATTGCGTCTTTTTTCCTAGGGTAGATCGCAAATGTCGAAGGTGTGATGACGAAGAAATTCTCTGGCGTCTACTTGGGGTATAAAAATATCTATGCAAATACTTTCAAGCAAAGATCCTAACTATTCCAAGACTTTGTTGCATATTTGGGAGACATACATATATCCCCCATTCTTTTATTGTGAACTGCTTATCCAATCTCTCTTCCCAAGCCTTTCTAACCTGCTCTGATTGATTCTTATAATCATAATGCAATATTTTATGTGCTTTACTAATTATCCCTTTTTAACAGCAGCTTCTGTTCTAGATTCTACTAAAGACTCCAGCAGTGCTTGTTTTTCGCTTAGTGTCCATCTACTTCTTTCTCACTGCCTATACTCTGATATCAGTCCTTGAGAGACAAGGCAAACTCTAGCCTGCAGTTTAAATAAAGTATTGGCCTCTTCCCATTCTATTATCTTTCCCTCTCTATTTGCTCCCAATATCTTGGTTCCTTTGCCAGTTTTCTCGAATAAATTCCAGACCCTTCTTGCCTATTGTCTGTATCCCTAACTGCAGTCATCCCTATGGGCAGAATTTCCATTCTCCTTTCCCCTGTTGGCCTAGTTCTTAAAATACATTCTGCTACTTTATGAATATAATATTCTGTACAGTTATTGTTATTCTCATTAAGGATCTGCAGCCAAATTCCTAATCTCTCCTTGTTTTTTGAGCTTCCCCCCTGTTTTGTCATCATCTCTTTCCACTCTGAATTATATCTTCTTTCTGCTTGGTCTATGTATAGGAGCCTTAACTGTGTAGCTCTGAAATGCCACCTTCAAATTAGGTAATCCCAAACTACTTTGTTCTACTGGAAGAATCAGCTTATCCCACTTAGCACTTGCCATCTTCCCCTTCCAAGTAAAAATTCTTCAGTACTCTATTAATTGCTATCCATAATTTCTCCTCAGGTTGATACAAATATGTCTGACCTGTGTATAAAACTAAAGGGACTAAAAACATTTTTAACTGCTTCCTACACATATCCATAAAACAGAGCTTCCAATTTCTCAGTTTTTGTATTATCTTTTGTTTAGTCTCTTCCCAAATTGCCACACCACACTCATTTTTAATCCATACTCCTAAGTACTTCATTTTATCACGTCCCCATAAATATGGATATTGTTGAACCAATCTGTGTGTGGACACATAGTTTACAGCTGTTGCCTTTGATTTAGCTTCATTAATTTTGTATCCCTTAAAGACATTAAACTGTCTCAAAATGTTCCACAATGGTGAGATATCCTTTTCCAGTTTTATCAGATATAAAATAATTTGATCTGCAAATAAAGCCAGTTTTTCTTGACTACCATATCAATTATATCATTGAACTTCTGAGTCCCTTATTTTCTTTGCCAATGGTTCTAAATATAATGGAAATAGCAAAGGGGAAAGAGTACACCTCTGCGGACACCCCTGCCTGGTTCCTCTGCTCAAACAAAAAATGATCAGATAGGAACCCACCAACTTTAATTTTCACCTCAGATAACTCACATATCCTCCTAATCAACTTTATAATTTTATCAGGGAATGCAAATGCTTCCATTGCCCTGCTCACAAAATCCCAGCTTACTCAATTGAATGCTTTCTCTGCATCAAGACCCACCAACAACAGTGGCATTTTTCTTACATTCTTCTTCCTTCTGGATCATCACTGTTCTGTTAACATTATCAAATGTTTTCCTCCCCTCCACAAAACCCCAGTGAATAATATCTATCAATTTTGGCATCACCTTTGCCATTCATTTAGCCTTTACAGACACTTTATAATCATGGTTTAGAACTGAGATGGGTACATATGAAGCTGGATCTGATGGGTCTTTACCCCTTTTTCTTCCAGGATGTTGATGGTCCTCTTCCTCTTAAAATACTGTTAAACAGTACCTTCCAGATCTTTATATGTTTTTTCTCTCTCCTGACATCCATACTTCCACAGGAATAACATCTATTCCTGGCAGCTTTATTGCAGATTGGTTACACATCAACATTTTATCTCATCTCCCCCTATCATGTCAGTAATCGAGCTTCATCTGCCTTTAATGTTGGCATATTTAATTGTTCCATAAACTTTTTCATTTGTACCTTTTCTTGCTTTCTACATTTCTCTGCTTTATACAGATTTTCAAAAATTTCTGAAATATTTTGAGTACTTTTATGGGATCTCATGTTATATTCTTTGCTATAGGCCACCTAAGCTTGGCAACAACCCTTTCTACATTCTGTTGCCTGAGTCGCTGTGCTAAAACCTTTTGTGCTGTGGAGTTAAAACAGCTGCTTAACAGCAGGCTTTCTAAACTCATGCATAACATCGAGGTAATCCCTTATTTTCTATTTAGAATTCTGCAATTGCTCCTCTTCATGTTCTTTGAGATTCCCCCTATTTTGCAATACTTTAACCTTTGTCAGTCCCTGTAAATAATTCTTGACACTTCTTAACCATAGCTATCTTTCTTTTATTTCCATCCTATTTTTAGAATCCACTTAAATTTTATCCCATAAGAAATTCCTACCTTCTCTAATAACTACCCAATAATTTCCACTACCCGTTCCTTAAATTCCTCTCATTTAAACAGATAGATGGGGAAACACCAGTGTCTCATTTTTATCGGATTACCCTGCATTTTTAGTTTAGTTTAGTGATATGTGATCTGCAATAGTTACTGGATGCATTTCAAATCTTTCAATTAAATGCGCAAGTTCCTGTGAAATACAAGTTCTGCCTAGTGTGCCCAGTTTTTGCATCTTGGGGAATACATAAATTCACTTGACTCCTACTACTAAATTCACAACTTCCATGCCAAATATTCAAATATTTTTATAAATTGCTTAAAAACCTACCTATAAGTAGTATTCCCTGTTGAAAAATGATCATTTCTCCCAGAATTTTCTTATGCTACATTATAGCAGATTTAGGTGCAATATACATACATGTCAGTGTAATGCTCCTCCCTTGCCAGTAGCTCCTTATACTACAAATCTACCATTATCTTTTTTATCCCTTTCCATCACTATTAGAGCTCCTCTTGCAATTAAGTACTCCCCTATTCCTTTGTCCCAGATAATAACCGTCCTGAAAACATTTGTCAAATTCACATGCTCAGTTCTTCCCAAATGTGTCTCCTGTAGCACAGCGTTGCACTCTGCATTTAATGTAGTTCAATACTCTTTCTTTTTTGTATGTATCTGTGAGACCACTGACATTTAAAGACATGTATGAAAATCTGTTTATGGGCTTGGTGGAGTTTACTCACATTTATAGAAGTACTTTCTACATGAATCATGTTAAAATATATTTTATGTTTATAGACAATCTCATATTTATATGTCAAGGGGGAAGCAATGAAGTGCAATCATTTATTAAATATTTAAATGAAAGTAAATATCAAATTAAATACGATGGTTTGCAGGAGGGAGTATTAGTGAATTATCTTGACATAAGCTTGGAAGGTCTAAGCAATGGGAAGATTAAGACAAGAATATATAGAAAGTTCGATCAACCTAATTATATGCTACATGCATCAAGTTGCCATCCAGAACAAACCTTGACATTCATCCCTTATGGAGAAATTTTGAGAATATATAGGCTTTGCAGTGATGGACAGGAATCGGAAAGGGAAGCTAAGAAAACAATAACAATGTTGCTGAATAGGGGACATGATGAGAGATTAGTCATGGGTAGTTATGCCAGGATATATGGAGATGCAGAGAAGGAAAGGGGCAAAAGACAAGGCAATATAAGTGGGAAAGTAGGAAATAGTCTGCCCCAGATAAGATTCTATTTTTTGTTTCAAAATACACATTTTCTACCAAGCTACAGACATTACTGAGATACTATTGGAATATAGTGAAGAGGGAAGTTTTATCTCTTGCAGAGGTAGGGCTAAAATTTTCCTACCAAAGGGGATGTAATTTGGAAGATTTCTTGGTCCATGGTACATACAGAAGACCTGTGGAGAATATAGGAAGGGAAATGTCTGATATTGGCACTATTCCGTGTGGCAATTGCACGATATTGTCAGCATGTAGTAGCAATGTTTGAAAGACTAAATGGTAAGAAGTTTCAAACACAAGGGTGCTTCACATGTAGAAGGCGTTGGCATTATTTATGCTATTAACTGTCCCTGTGGAAACTTTTATATAGGACAAAGTAAAAGAAGTTTAAGGGAAAGAATGAAGGAACATATCAGGGACATTAAAAATAATAAGGCTATAAGCCCTAGAGCCAAACATTTTAATAGGATTCACCAGGGAGATTTTATATTGAAGAAGGAATCAATTTTTATATTGAAATACAATACATTACAACCGAAGGGACTGAATAAAGAATATAACTGGAAAAGTTTTATTTAAATGTATGGGTTTTTTATACCATTCGTACTTTTTATTAATTAATTGAATGTATCATTGAATTAGTGCTTGATTAATTAACTTGTCAACAGCTAAATGTTTTATATAAAAGGAATTTATTTTTAGATGCAATTTACTCTGAAAAGGCTGTGTTCTAGCCGAGGCACTAAGAGAGAGATTGTTTTGCTGCTATTTGATACATTTATTGTCAAATAAAAGAAATTTTGCTGATATTGTGCTGGAGGTTTTGGTTCCTGGTCTTTGGTGGTACTTCTCTTAATTCTTGGAAAGTAGTTTCAATAGTATAGGAAGTGTTGCATTTATATTAAAAGGTAAATATTCCCACCTGTTATGTGTTAACAGCTTTTTTAAATGTCTAGTTCCAGCTTTTGTGTTACGTGCATACACTGGCAGGTTGATCTTTTACACAGTTGTTCCTTGTCACATCCATTTGTCACATCTTACAAAACTTTTTGTTTTAATGAAAGCCCTTAAAAAATACAAATACACCTCCAGAGCACCCCTAAAACCTATCAACTTAATACTAACACAAAAAACTACGTACATCTTCAAATATTGAAATTTAACCCTCCTAGTAGAAACAATTGTCCCAGACTGTTAGCCACACCTACAGAACTGGATTAATCTACAAGTAAGTTTATCCATGCTAAGACAAATGGTACAGCCTGTGCTTCTACTAAGTGCTGCTTGTTTTTGTCTTATCTTTACTGGTCTCCCAGATTGGGAGAGCGCTTGAATGCTCCATGGAGACAGGAGACCAGAAACACAGTTGGTTGTACAAGCACTCATTTATTTGCTACAGAAAAACTTATTATATTCAGTGTTCTTTATTTATTTTCTTCCCCTTGAAACATGTTACTAGGTCACATCAAGGGCCTTAATCCAATTATTTCCCTATGTAAGAGTCAGAAAAAGCAATGTAGATTTGCAGTGCCTACATTTTTTAAAATTGAACAAGGAGAAAGAAAGAAGAAAAAAAAAGCAAACAAAAAAAAAAAAACAGGAGCACCCTTTTACTTTAGTATTTACATTACACTCCAAAATAACAGAGAAAGATTTACTTTATAGTATGTAGATTATGTCATGCATTATAAAAACTACTATTGTTAAGACCAAATTTTGTTTTAGTTGCACTTAATTCCCCTCAAAATATTCTTCCAAACATTAATGACTGGACTCTCCTACAAATTTAACAAGTCAAAAAAGTCCAATATTTCCAGGTTTTTAAGTTTCACAAATATAATTAATGCTTTGTAATCCCACATTTACTTGCAAATTTCCAAGTTGCTGATTTTCTCCCTGTTGATCTCCATCTCCCAAATCCAGCCTCTGCTTCACATCCACATACTCGTGGTTCTTCAAGTCAACTGTTATGATTTTTTTTCTGTCTCTCAAGCATTATCCTTTGCAACACTGGAAAATGTTTCACTGGCACAGTCTCTCTTCTCTATGGGCTTTATTAGCAGAAGAACAAGAAGAATCTCCTCCTGTTTCACAGCTCACTTTTTGTTGGACAAACTTTTGTATTTCTTCCTTAGCATGTTCTGCATCAAAAATGATTTTGCCCCTCCAGGAAAGAATATTATGAAAACAGCTGAATGCGGAAGCTTGAATCTCAGGGCTGCTTCTTAACATTGTCTGATTAGTGGAATAAACTTACTCTTCTTCTGCCTGGTGTACAGAGTAATCGTTTTCCACAAACACTCTGCTGTCTCCCATTAATAGTACTTTGTCCTTATGCCAATGTTTTGTCAGAATCAACTCTTTCTGCTGGTAGGACTGCAGCTTTACTATTAAAGGTTTTGGTTGCTTTCTCAAAGCCAGGTTTGGAGCGTACACACAATATACCCTTTATATTAATAATTCCTGCTGTGGAATACTAGGCCCAGTTGCTTATTTGCGCTTTCATAAAATTAATACAGTCTGTTCCTTCCAGCTTCTCTGGTACAGCAGAAAATCTCAGGTTTTCCCTATGTGCACTGTTCTCTAATTGTATTATTTTTTTGAAACATCTCTTCGTGAACAGCCTCATATTCAGCCAGCCTTTTCTTCATTTTGACCTCTGATTTTTGCAGTTTAATCACCTCATATGAATATCTGTTTAAAGCTTCTTACATTTTTTCCAGCATTTTGTCATTTGAGTTGATATATTCCTTGAATGTTTTGTTTATTTTAATCAGCAATGAGCACATCTGACTTACTGTTTTCTCTAGGTTACTGGAAGTCCTGTCTTGCACCAAAGTTGGAGCTTGCATTGCTTTTTGCTGAACAGCTACATCATTCTTTCCAGTCAGTGTTTTCTCCTCACCTTTTGTGATTTTCTTTCAGGCTCTCTGTACTTCATTTTGCTGGCATCCAGGCAGTGCACTTTGTCGCCAGTTACTGCAATTTATCCAAAAAGACAATGTTCACTGACGGTCTCTTATGAGTTTTGTGCAGCCATCTTGGAAGTCCTCCCTAAATACTTCATCTTATCAGATCCCCAGATATATATATATATATATACATAATTGCTGCTGAACCAATTCATATGTGGGTACACAGTTACATAATTTACTGTTACAGCCTTTTTTAATCTTCATTTATTTTTATAGCCTGAAAAGAACTGAAATGGTCTCAAAATGTTCCACGACATTGAAATATCCTTTTCTGACTTTATCAAGTACAATATAATAGTGTCTGAAAATAATGCTAACTTTTCTTAATTACCATAACAGTTATAGTCTTGAATTTGTGAGTCCCTCTGTTTCTTTGCTAACCGGCTCTAAATATAAAGCAAATAACAAAGGGGAAGACTTTCCAGTGTCATGGAGGTATAAAGTCTCGAATACAACCCAGACAAATCTGTCAGATTAGTGGCTCTGGTGACTGATGGACCAGCAGAGAGGATAGATACACCCATCCTTGGGTGGCGGTAGGAGGGGACATGTGCATACACCTACAAAAGTGGTTGGGGCTTACAGGCAGAGGACAGGAAGCCCTCCATGAAGTGCTATAGTCAAGCAGCAGGGAAGCATGTTGAGGTTAGTTCTGTGAGAAAAGTGGGGAGTAGACTATGCATGACCCATAAGGACAGTTGTCAGGATTCACATAGAGAGGAGGGAAGAGTCAAAGTAAAAAAAAAAAAAAAAAAAATCCAGATGTTAAGACTGCGTATTCAGGATCCTCACTGCCCTGGCAGCAAAAGTCTCTATTAGTCCAAGAGTAGACTGGAGAAGCCGGTAGACCCAGCAAAGTTTGTGGGGTACTGTGACAATCATCCAGATGAAAGCAGGGACAAAAATAAAACAAAGGGGAAAGAGGACACCCTTGCCTTTTTTTCCCTCTGTTCAAACATAGCTTGTCAAGGAGGAACCGTCCCACTTAATTCTTGCCTCTGACCCTTCAATATCTTGTAAACAATCATACTATTGTACTGGGGACTGCAAATGCTACCATTACCCTACCCATAAAATCCCAGGTAATTATTAAGTGCTTTCTCTGTATCAAAAGGTATTTTCTTACATGTTGCTTCCCTCTAGAACACCACTGTTCTATTAATGTTGTAAAATGTTTGCCTCCCTTCCACAAAACCTCAGTGATCCATATGTATCAACTATGGAAACATCATTCTCTTGGCAATTATAGACAAACACTTTATAATTGTGGTTTAAAATTGAAATTGATCTATACAAGTTATCTCACTGACAGGCAGCAGTCAGTGAGATGGCACTTGGCACTCACAATCCCCCTCTCAATAAGAACAGGTGTCCTCCAAGGATCCATTCTTGGTCCTCTCCTATTTAATATCTTCACTAACACACTTTACTCTTCTTGTCCTCAATCTACCATTGCCCAATATGCTGATGATTCAAACAGTCATCACCATTGCTGACTCGCCCTCTGAACTACTATCAACTACCCAGACATCTTTCAAATCTGTAGAGACTTGTCTCACCAATAACCAGCTTGTCCTCAACCCAAAAAAACTAAATTACTTTTCTTTCTTCCTAAATCTGCCAACCACATCAAATCTTCCTTTTTCATAACATCCCTAAACAACACTCCTATAGAAGTTGGGATTACCATCTAGATGATCATCTAAAATGTGACCTACACATACACAATAGTATAAAAAAATTAGCAAAAGCTAGGACTCCTGTATAGGAATAATAAATTCCTTACCGCTGAAGCTAGGATCTCTCTTACTCATGCTTACCTATTTACCTTGCTTAACTTACTGTTCCCAAATACTTACTAATCTAAACTCCTCCCTCCTCACCAAACTAGAAACTACCTATCACAAGATAGCTAGATTTGCTGCCCAACAAACTTATAAACCTAACCACTGCCTCTCCCTAAAACACCTGAACTGGCTAGAACTACCTCACCTGCTCCTACAATCTCAGCTCCAAATCATACACTCCATACTATATCAGCCCAACTTCTGCCCTATTCTGTCCTCCCTTATCTCCCACTATACCCCTTACCAGACACCTCCAAAGCACAACCAAATGTAAAATTATGCTCAACAAGTTTTTAAGGTTGAAAGTAATTCTGCTAGAAATATGCAACATAAATAAGGTATAAAACAAAGCTTGCTTAAATGCAGAAATAGAGTTTAGCAATATGTGATTAGCATCCATACTAAATGACTGTGGCTTGAAAAATAAGGAACTTGCTTAATGGACATGTTTTCTTACAGAATCAACAAAAATGTAAAAACAGGATGTATGCTACACATTGTCAGGAAAAAAGCTAATCTGATTCCTTAAAGGCTGGACAAACAGGAAAACAATCTGCATCATAAGACATTAAGCAAGGAAGTTTGAATGATCAAGTCAGAATTTGTATGTGTTTTACTACAAGGTGTTTCCTTAAAAAATACCAGTACAGGATGAAAACATATTTTTCTGCAAACACAAGAACAGATGTTATCATACAAAGAGCAAAAATGTGACATTGTTAAGTAAGGTAGCTTAAAAATAATATCATCAAGTCAGCATCTGCAACGATCAGCATTGTTTCTACAGGAAGAGAAATTCTCCAAAATAGAATACCAAGAGGAAATCTATTTGTGTGCGCATGACTAGAACTGTATATAAGATTGGTATTAATTCAGTTATGTTAGAGATATCTGTGTAGGAACACACACTCCGAGGTAATATCATATCTCTCACATCATCCATGTTCAAGAAGTAAAGTAGAAGAGTAACTAAAGCTGCTAAAGAAGTACGTGTGGTTTGTTATAAAAAGTTATTTGTTACTGCTCTGAGTTTGGTGCTGCAAAGTATATTCTCTCATCAGTGTATATTCTGCAAGTTTCTGTATGCAACAGACTGTGAATGCAACTATAACCAGACTTTGATTTCAGCAAAACCTAGCCAGCAAGACTGAGTGTCTTAAGAAGACTTTGGAGCCATCACGGTAAGTATCATAGTAACAGCACCCGGATTTAGCACCATAAAATTAATTTTTCAAAGACCTATTAAAAGTTTATAAACCAAAATCCAAAACAGGGTGCAAAGTATATAGCTACCACCCCTCCATTGCTTGGAACAAACTCCCACTTGAAATAAGGAAACAAACTCTCCCCAAACAATTTAAATTAGCCACCAAAGACTATTTCAAAAAACATTGGACCTGCCATTGTACACCTCCCTAACCACTACCTACCTATAAAGTACTGTCAAATTAAGTCATGATACTTATCTTGAACTATTTACTTTCTATTGCCTTCAATGTTTCTTCCTAAGCTTATGCTATGCACTGCCTACCGAACCTTACATTAGTAAAGCTTACTAAACTAAAAGTTATTACTTTCTATACTTAAGTGTTATAACCCTAAGTTAACAATATTATATAATTTCAATAAATGTATTAAATTTGATTTTGTAACTTATTGTATATCTCCATTGTAATGTTACTATTACCATGTACTATTTGGAACTTTTCTCCCTGGGCCTCTGCTGAAAAAAGGCTTGAGCTCAGATGGACACTCCCGGTCAACAAATGTAAAATAAAATACAAATGAATAAATAAATAAGGCTGGGCCTGAAGGCTCTTTACCCCGTTTGCTTTCTTCCAAGATGTTGACTCCCTTAAATATTGTTAAACTTCCAGATCTTTATTATGTTCTTCCATCCTAACTTTCAAACTTCCACAGGAATACCATCTGCTCCAGTAGATTACCCTGTTGACTGGTTATATATCATCATTTTTATCTCTTCTCTTCCTATCTTTGCTATTAACTGTTGAGCTTCATCTTGCTCTAACCATGGCACAATTCTTTCATAAATATTTTCATCTATGCCTTTTCTTGGTTTCCACATTCATCTGCTTTGTATAAATCTTCATAAAAGTTATAAAATATCTATAATACCTCCATAGGAACTCTGGTTATTTTTCTTGTTATAGGCTCACTTAGTTTGATGACAACCTTTTCTAATTTGTTTCTCAAGTCATTTTCCTAAATGTTTTGTGCTCTAGAGGTGTTCTCAAAAAACAGTTGCACAAAAGCAACCTTTCTAAACTCATACATATTATTCAAATATTCCTTTATTTTCCTTTTAGCACTTTGCAATCACTACTTCTTGTTCTGTGAGATTCTCCTTATGCTGCAACACTTTAACCTTTGTCAACTGATCTATATAATTCCTATTAGTTTATCCCATATCTCTTTCACTCTTATTCCTATAATACTTTTTAATTTCCATTTTCATTTCATCTCACTCACTACATATTCTTTCTGAAGAAATTGTGGTCTTCCCTTTCAAGTCTCAAATAATGGAAATAATTGCCAATGAATGTAAATTCAGGAAAAACATTAGCATTGTTCATGTCATTTATCATAATTTTATTTTATGTTTCAAGCATAATTTCTTAAAAAAAATATTACCTACAGCTTAAACCAATGACATAAATCTAGATATCTGTATATATAAAAATGGTAAATTATCTCAGCTCTACATATATTCTGATCAATACATTTTTACATCCACCACCTCAGTAGCCAAAGATCACAACATTACATTAACTTGCTTCTGTCCTGCCCTTTTTATAGTGTAATGCCTATATAGCTTACAACTACAAAAAGTACTTGCTTGCTTTAATATCTTTTAACATATACAGCACTCACTGTCGAGACACCTCACATTATGATACCCCTGACTGCACATTATATAAGACTAGGTTACAATATAATTAGAAGTTATGTACTCACCATAACATTCCATCTGAGTAGGTACTTCATTTGTCTGCAACCTGTGGGTCTCGGATCCGACCGGCAGCTTTCCAAGCTTCAAGATCCGAGCTCCTAGCTCCTCCCCTCTACCCATAATCCCCTGTCACCACCACACTACCTCAGATCGGTTTTGCTGTATCACCTGATAAACCTGTAAAATAAACAGGTTCAGTTATTCTCAAAGAATCATAAATGATCCTAGAAACCCGATACAGGTTAGGGGATGGCGGGGGGGGGGATGGTTGCAGACAAATGAAGTACCTACTCAGATGGAACGTTATGGTGAGTACATAACTTCTAAATCTGAAGTAGTTACTTCATTTGTTCTGCAACCTATGGGACAGAGTCCCCAGCTACCTAAACAAAAACCTGGGTGGCCTATGGAAGAATATTCCGAAGCACCGCGGAGCCAAAAGACACCCTGCTTCTAGATATCATGTCCAGCTTATAATGAGAAATAAACGTATGAGCAGAAGACCAAGTGGCTGCTGAACATATGTTGTCCAATGGCATCCTGGACCAGAAGGCTGCAGAAGTTGCGATGGACCGTGTGGAATGTGCACGAATTTTAAATGGGGTTGTTTTGCCCGATCCCTTGTAAGCCTGAGAAATACAGTGACAAATCCAATTAGCCAGTGTCACTTTGGATATAGGTTTCCCCATGGATGGAGGAGCAAAGGACACGAACAGTTGATCAGCCTTACGAACGTCTTTGGTCCTGTGCAGGTAAAAACGCAACTGTCTATGTACATCTAGTGTATGCAACATGTATTCTCCCTTATTTTGAAAATTCTTGAAAAACACTGGCAGATTGATAGTCTGATTGACATTTGCCACAGATGCCACTTTTGGTAAAAAAGACGGGTTAGTCCTGAGAGACACTCTGTCATTGTGAAAAATAAGGTAGGGAGGTTTCATGCACAAAGCTTGGAGCTCTGAAACCCTTTTAGCAGAAGTTATGGCTACCAAGAATGCTGTTTTCCAGGACAGAAATTTAAGAGGTACAGAAGCTGCAGGTTCAAAAGGAGGTTTCGTTAAGGCTTGCAGAACAAAGGTTAAGTCCCAAGGGGGAGTCACGGATTTCAAAGGTGGCTTGAGAAGGAAAACGCCACGCAAGAATGTCTTACACAATTTTGTAGATGCTAGGGATCCTAATCAGTCTCCCACATGAAAATGGAAAATCACTGCCAACTGTACTTTTACCGTTGATGCACCGGCCCTTTGTTCAAATATCATGGACAAAAATCCAAGACTGTAGGAATCGGAACAGTAAAAGGGTTGAGACCCTGGCCGTTAGCCCAGATAGAAAACCGTTTCCACTTGCTATTATAGATTTTCCTGGTGGACGGTTTATGAGCCGCTACCAGAATAGTTTTCACTGGTGACAAGATACCAGGAGTCCTTGCCATTAGTGGAACTGGATCAACCAAGCCGTGAGCTTGAGGTTTACCAGGTTCGGTGTTGGGCACCCTGTTGGGTGCAAGATCAGATCTGGAATGGGATCCAGGATTAAAGGGGAGGAGAGACTGTGAGACCGCAGGTATGGAAACCAGATTTGACGAGGCCAGAATGGGGCTATGAGGATAATTTTGCTCCCCAACCGTGCGGCTTTCTGAATGAACTTCACCATGAGTGGAAGCGGGGGGATAAGCATAGAGTAGACCGGGAGGCCAAGCATGAATCAGAGCGTCTCTGGGGCTCTCCCCTTCTGGGGGAAGAATTGCGAAGAACTAGCTGCATTTTGTGATTTGGGGAGTAGCAAAGAGATCGCAGCGAGGCCATTCCCACTTGTGGAAAATCTCCTTCGCAACTTTCGGATTGAGAGACCACTCGTAAGGACTGAGAATTACTCGACTCAATTTGTCCGCCAGGATGTTGGATCGTCCCAGAATGTGCGTTGCTATCAGAAAGTGGTTGGTGGATATTGCCCATTCCCAAACTCTCATGGCTTCTCGACAAAGAGGACAGGATCTGGTTCCCCCTTGTTTGTTTATATACCAGATCACTGACATATTGTTTGTCTGTATTGCAATCGTTCCTAGAGGTAGAAGGTCTTGGAGAGCCTGCTACGCTAGAAGCACCGCCCTCATCTCCAGAACATTTATGTGCAAGGCGGTCTCCGACAAGGTCCACGTACCTTGGACGTTTCTGCCCAAACAATGCCCCCCCCACCCTAGGTGAGAAGCATCCGTGATTAACGTGGCCTGGGGAGGGGGAAGCACAAAAGGTCTCCCTTGCCTGAGTTCTGGGGAGTGAAGCCACCAAAGGAGGGATTCCCTGCAAACCCTGCTCAGGGGGATGGGAGTATTCAACGGATGGTGTAACAGTGACCATTGAACTTGGAGTGTCCACTGTAATATATGCATCCTTAGGCGA
The DNA here is from genome assembly GCF_019279795.1 of Protopterus annectens. Lineage (NCBI taxonomy): Eukaryota > Metazoa > Chordata > Ceratodontiformes > Protopteridae > Protopterus > Protopterus annectens. The sequence continues at coordinate 119,521,536 of NC_056725.1, forward strand.
GCATGGAGAGAGAGGCCGATAGCCGCTGCCATCGAGCCTAGTGCTCTCAGGACTAACTCCGCCGGCGGAGCTTTGGTGCGAAGAAGTGCCAAAACTTGGAGTGAGAGGCTGGACAGCCTGTCCAAGGTCAAGAAGGCCCGAGAAGATTGGGAATCTAGCCTGGCTCCTATGAAATCTAATGCTTGCACAGGATGAAGAAAAGACTTCGGTATGTTGACTGAAATGCCCAAACTGTCGGCAAGAGATGGAACATAGTCCCTCGCGATACAAAGTTGATGCCTGTTGGTTGCTGTGAGGAGCCAGTCGTCTAGGTACGGAAAGACCCTTATGCCCTGAAGCCTCAGGTGGGCCGCAACCACTGCCATGACTTTGGTGAACACCCTGGGGGCTGAGGTGAGTCCGAACGGAAGGACCCTGAACTGGTAATGACTGGCCCCTAGCCGGAAGCGGAGGAACCTCCTGGACCGTCTGTCCATTAGAATGTGGTAGTATGCGTCCTTGTGGTCTATCGAGCACATCCAGTCGTTCTCCTGCATTAAGGGGAGAATAGATTGTAGAGTGACCATCTGGAACTTTTCTTTGGGGACAAACATGTTCAGGGTGGACAAGTCTAGAATGGGCCTGAGGTCCCCCGTCTTTTTTGGCACCAAAAAGAACCTTGAGTAGTAGCCCGATCCAGATTGGTCTGGGGGGACCCGCTGGATGGCTCTTTTTTCTAACAAATTTGAAATCTCTACGGTCGCCGCCTCTCTTTGATTGGGTGGGACATCGGGGAGGTGACCACCTGAGGGAGGACGAAATAGGAAGGGAATTTTGTAGCCTCTGGATATAATTCGGAGCACCCATCGATCGTTCGTGATGGACCCCCACATTGACAGGTGCTTCGTTAAACGCCCCCCGACTGCCTCCAGAGCTGGACAGTCGGGTAAGCCCTCAGGGCTGCTGAGCGGGTCTCTTGGAGAAAGGCTCCCTAGACCCGAAGTTACGTGGTCCCCCTCTGCCTCTGGGCCGGCATCCACCCTGCCACCCCTCTGCCTCTGGAGGGCGCGGAGTCCGAAGCTGGATAGGATTGCTGAGACTTGCGGAACCACAGCTTCTTTTGCCCCCTCTGATTCCTTGAGAAGGAATGTTGGGGACTCGAGAAGCGGACTCCGACGGCAGACAGCGTCTTCCTGTCCTTCTTGCTTTGGACTAGTGTATCGCGTACGGTCTTGCCAAAAAGCGAAGAGCTGTCAAAGGGTGCGTTCACGAAGGACACCTTGAAAGGTTCCGCGAAATTACAAAGGCGGAGCTAGGCGTGGCGTCGCAAGACAACACCTGCCCCGCTGGCCCTTGCGGCTCCCTCCGTAGCATAAGACAGTAGCCGCATGGATGTATTTGAGATGGACTTGAGAGTGGCCATACGAGTCGAGAACACGGTTTTGTCCTCGACCGACATGGACTCTGGTGGAGCTGCAGTGTATTCCTTGATCAAATCCCGTTGCAGCCTGATGACATGTGCCATATAATTCAGCGCCCTCACAGAGAAGGTTGCTGAAGCAAAGGTCCACTTCCCTATATGGTCCAGCGCCCGGGACTCCTTGTCCGGCGGGTGGACCGTGGAGCTCTCCTGGAAGAGTTCTCTCTTATTGGCAGCAGCCACCAACATGGCATCAACTGGAGACCCTTTGGCCCAAGCCTGTCTATCTGAAGGGGGGCTAAGGATTTTATCTGGCCAGCGTGGGATAGGCTCCACGGTGTCAGGCTCCTTCCAAGTCCTGGTAGTCAGGAGATCTACCAGGGGATCTGCCAGTGGGGACACCCAGGAGGTAGATGGGCCTGCTTCAAACGCCTCCAGAAATACAGACTCATCCAAGGAAGGTTTTTGGGCAGACCACCCCCCCCCTAGTACGCAACATTTCCATGATGTCTCCAAAGGAGACATCCTCGGGGGGGTGACCTTGGGGAACCTTCCCTTTCCTCTAAGTCCATATCTGTGGTGACGGGCTCGGGGGAGTCCATGTGCCTCTCCTTTTACACGTCCGTTTACGAGGCACCTCTTCTGTGGGACTATCAGAAGAGGGCTCGTCAACGGCCTCTTGTTCCTCTGAGGGAGCCAACTGGAGGGTCTGAGCAGGCTGTCCCGATGGAAGGATGATGGAAGGTAGACCCGTATGCAGTGAGGGAGGGGAAGGATCTAAAGCCTGGGTCGGGGACCTGGAAGACCTCGACAGTACCTTCTCCACTACCTCGAATGCCGAGGGAGAACTACTCTCTTCTGGCCCCGAGAGCAGTCTCCTCGGCTCCGAGATAGGGATCGGAGTCGGAACCGAAGCCGTCGGATCCGAGAGGGAGGTGCTCTTCGACATAGGAGGTGCCGAAGAGGCACCCGCTCCCACGGATCCGACGCCCAGCCCCGAGAACTTGGATCCAAGATACTCGAGGGTATGGTCAGCGTCGAGAAGGCTTGGGCCACCGGCGCCGACAAAACCTCGGCTCCAAAAGGGCCTGGATCCGAAGACTCCAAAACCCGGATCCGGGTTGAAGAAGGAGAAATCGGGGCAAATATTGAAGCTGCACTCCCCCCCTGTGGGGGGGGGGGAGGCAAGAGCACCCCCATCTGCATTTGGGTCTGCAGAAACCGACGCATCATCCTGTCCATATCGGCGTCGGAGAGAGACCTAGTAGATCTAGAGGAGGTCGTAGAGGCGGGCCTGGAAGGCTGCCTCGACGACCTCGAGGGTGATCGGAGCTCCTCCTCTGGCTCCAACGAGAAGGAAGGGGATCGGAGCCGAGAAGGAGAAGGTCCGGACACCCTCGGGGGCGATTTAGCAGTCTTCGATGGCGGAGCCGAGGGATGAGGCTCGGCTCACCTCATGTCGGTGCTTCTCCCTGTGCTTTTCCCTAGAACGGGAAGACTGAACTTCCCTCGTACTCAGGGCAACAGTGGGAGGTTGAGTCCCAGCCTGAGTCGAGGGAGTCAAGGGTGCTGAAGCTACCTGGGCAGCCTGCACCTTGGAGGGAGAGGAGGAAGAGGCCTCCTCCGGGGGAAGCAATCCCGCCAGAATAAGCCTGTTCCTCCTGTCCCTCACAGCCCGGGGGTTGAAGGCTGCGCAAACCTGGCAGTCTGAAGATAAATGGGCAACCCCCAGGCATATAACGCACTGAGTGTGGCCATCAGCTGGTGAAAGCTTATGGCCACACCCAGTGCACTTGGAAAAAAAAGCCTTATGGCCTTCGGCCATTTTTCCAACACTCACACGCCCAAATATCTAGGGGAGGGTTAACTGAACCAAAGCGCCAATCCCAAAAATAAAAAGGGCAGAGAAACACTCTCTCAACATACACACTTTTAAATTTGTCGAAAAATTAAGAAAAAAATTCACTTCCCTGCTACTAAGCTCAGGAGCTCTTCTCAAGTTGCTTGTGATCAAGCCGCGGCAAAAACGATCTGAGGTAGTGTGGTGGTGACAGGGGATTATGGGTAGAGGGGAGGAGCTAGGAGCTCGGATCTTGAAGCTTGGAAAGCTGCCGGTCGGATCCGAGGTCGGATCCGAGACTCACAGGTTGCAGAACAAATGAAGTAACTACTTCAGATCATGCAATTTTTATCGTTAATTTTTATTCAAAGATTAATAAGAATATAAACTGTTTACAGTTGCATCTCTAGTCCCTTTAATGTCTTTTTGAGCATTAATGACAAAGTGGGGTATTTGCTTCACAGTCCACTCATTAGTTTAACAGTCAAAAAATTCTATTTTTTCCTCAACTACTTCTTGAAATACCACATTTGACATGTCCGTTCATATACTTAATAGGACTGGTGCTGTACAGTCTCCCATTTATTCCTTAATTTCATAATGTTGCTGTTCTTCATCCTCTCCACCTCACAACACTAACTCTGGTTAGTTAGCTCTTGTGTGTTTCTGTCAACCAAGCATTTTCCTTTGAAGCAAAGGGAAAGGTTTCACTACCAAAATCTCTGTACAGACTTTGTTATTGTCAGAAGAATGAGGAGTCCCCTTCTGCTTGCTAGCTTATTCCTTGTTGGCTAAACATTTTTGCTTTATTTCTTCTTAGCCAGTTCTGCATACAAAAGGTCTTTGATCCTCCAGGAAAAAACATTTTTAAGAAACGTGTATACAAAAGCTTGAATTTAACACCTGCCTCTTGACATTACCCGAATGTTGGGATAAACTTACTTCTCTTCTGCCTGGTGAATAATGAATTACTATTTTCCACAAACAATCTGCTGTCCCTAGCTTTTGATATTTTTTCCTTCTGCCACAGTTTTGTCAGGAGCTACTGGGATTATTGCATCTCTACTAACACAAGTCCAGGCTGCTTTCTAATGGCAAGATTTGGAGCATGCACTTTTTGTGGCTTCTCAATTAACATATCTAAATGTGGAACACCAGTCCAGATGTTATTTGTACTTTTATAAAATGAATGCAGTCTGTTCAGTTGAGATAATTCTCTAAACACACTACCTTCAAACTCTGCTATTTTTTTTTAAACCGCTCTTCTTGAGAAGTTTCACTTTCAGCTAGCCTTTTCTTCATTTCAGCTTGATTTTTTACAGTTTTATCAGCTCATCTGAATAGTTAAAGCTTCTTTTTTTCAACCCTTTGTTATTTGACTGTATGTATATTCCTTCAGTGTCTCACTTATTTTAAATACCTCTAAGAGCATCGGATTTGTTAATTTAGATTGTTGGAAGCCATCGCCTGTACGAAAGATGAATCTTGAACTGCTTTTTACTGCACAGCTACAAACTTCTTCCTAAGCAGATTTTTTTCCTTCTCCATTTGTGGACGATTTTCTCTTACTTTTTCTAACTTTCTTCCATACTTGCATCCAGGCAGTATAATTAAAAGCCAGTAGTTGAATCTTCCTCAAATAAATATCTTAAACTGGCTTTTTTCACAACTGTAGTTTTCACTCAGAGTGCTCTAATTAAGCTGATCAGTGTGCCAACCAACTTGAACATCTGACTTACAGCCAATTGTATTATGTATGAACCTCAGCTAATGTTGCTCGTTTTGGTCAGTCACAGATCACTGTGTGACACGGTATCAAAAATATCTAGAATTGTTGGCAAAAACTGGTAGTGTCCAAGAGCTATTTGATCGTATTCCTGGATACATTGGTTTGCAGTACAACTGACTCTTATGGCAAGCATGGAGGTGGACACAAATTATATTCTTTATCTAAGTGGAAAAAGTATTGGAAAAGGTTGAAAATGTAAAATTCTCATCTGAAAAATATCTACTTTACTGTTATCTTTACTACAACCTCATTCAGAATAAATCTCAGAAAATATTTCATATTATTCAGCACTGGTATCCGTCATTTCTACGTTCTCTTTATGCTAGGGTGTCATGTCAGGATAACTTTTCTTGTCTGCTTTTGCACATCTTAATTCTATATTTAACAACTTTACAAACTTTTCTTTGCAAGTCATCTTGTCACTCCATAACATCCCATCTTATTTTATACTGTTAACAGTTTTCTTTTCTTTTTTATATCAGTTTTCCCTTTTTGCCACACTAACCATCCATCAAGCCTCCCCCAACTGGGCTAAAGCTCATGAATTCTCCAGAGGTGGAGAAGTACTATACATTCTGGGATGAGGCCTCATTCTTGTCAGATATCACAGATTTTACATCCTCAATGGCATTCCAAAAACTAAGGACATTATTTTATGTCCTACCTCCCCTCCCCACGGTGCTGATGTAGGCATATGAACTGACTATGCTCCACAAGTTGTGTATGCATTCTCATTCACAAATACAGGCAAGGGTTACTTACCATCACCAGCTTGGAAGGCTAATCCATGACCTAATTTAGGTTAACCACCCTGATCAAGCCTCACCTTTGGCATAGATCTGTCTTCTGGAACTGCAGGCATGGTTGATCACAGCCATTGACCTTCCCCTCTCTGGATATGAATGCTCATCCTCCCCGGCCTGCATTATCATGACCCTGAGTTACTAATGGAACTTTGTTCATCTGGGCTACCATCGGGACTTTCTCTCTCTATGCCACTTGAGAGCATTCTTAATATTTTCTGATATGGGTTTGAATCTGAGCTCCAAATTAATCTCTGCCACTTGATTTAGACTTTGAATCATATAAACTACAGCATTCTGTAACCCCTTTTCTCTGGGATGCAAGATTAAATTATTTATCTGTTTAGCAAAGAAGGTAGACAAAAATCAGATTTTGCAGTCTGCTAACTATAACCACTTACAATTTCAGCAGAGTCAAACTATTATAGTAAATAACCTTAATTTCCTTGTTCTGAGGTTTACTAGCTTTATCTCATACATGAATGACTATGGTCTCTGGACATACTTTTATCAGAGGTTACAGTTGATGCAGTGTGCTAAATGAATGTAAATCCTTGTTCTAACTTTCTAATTACAATTTTAGGACATTTTACCATATTCAAATAAGGTCATTGCAAAAATTAAGCTCAGACCACTCTGACAGCTAGCTTCCAACACCCTGCCTGACTATGCCAGAAGTGGGTAGAAAAGGCGTTATTGTTAAACATAAGATGCAAAGCATTCAAGCAGAAAATAACTTAAACATCACTGCATATCACAGAAATGACTGCAGGCTGTTATTGGCTGGCTTCAAACCTAGAATTTTTTACAAGACAAACAATTGCCCAATAATGTCTGGGTGATAACCGACATATTACAGCCTAGATATACAGACTGCATCAGTACCACCTCTGGCACCTGCACATAACTGCACTGTCATGTACACTGTTTAATCTGTCAATTACTGCCTATACAGAAGTTGACATAATACTTGAGAATTAATTCCACATAATACTTGAGAATTAATTCCACTGTTCAAAAACTTTAATCGCTACCATCTCTTAATTGTCTGGTTACTGATTTAGCCAAGAGGGTTCCCTCACTATATGCTAGAAGACAGTTTGATGCATAAAGAACATGTACTCTTTGCAAAAGTCAGAGAAAAAACTGAAGTTTCTCATACTATTGAGAATAAAAATATTCACTAACTTTGAAGCTGCAAAACTAAAAGTTATCTTACACAAACAATGCTACTTGTTTCTTTTTTTTTCTCATACGGACTTAAGAAACAGAGTTATAAGCTTTCCTGTTTAAGGTTAAATGTCATGAAGCAGTATTACAAATTGTCTTGCTTCTTATAAATGTCTAGTTAACAGCTGCATTTGTGCTATACTGGCTTAAGAGCTGGATCCAGCACTAGGTGACCTAGAGTGTTGCCTGGGCCTATTAGCTTGGGGGGCCTGCTGGGGGCTGCCGCAACATTTAACTTTAACAATTAAAAAAAAATTTACATTTCTTCTCTGTTTGTCGACCCGTGCATTACACACACATTGTATGTGCATGCACCATACATATTACGATGAATGCACAAGAAGATTTTAAACACCCGGAAACCATAGGGCTGTTGCTACTGCAATGCATGAGATATATATGCACAAACCTACTACAGGTATGTGCAAGATTCAAAACCGAGATGCTCCTCCTTCCCTTTAAAGCATGCACTGCAGGTACTTGGAGAAGTTGGTTGGGTGTATGTGTGTGTGTGTGTGTGTGTGTGTGTGTGTGTGTGTGTGTGTGTGTGTGTGTAAAATGTAGCTAAGGATGGCAGGTTAGTTAATTAGCTTGCTCAGGTTCAAATCCTGTACCTTAGCTACTAGAGACAAGAGCCTTTATCTTCTAAGTTATTTATCAGTTCATTAATTTTGTTTCACCACTTAATGGGAAAGAAGATCATTAAAACAACAGGGGTGCATTTTCAAATAATGTGAGTTGCAGTGCATTTTCAAGGAATGTGAGTTTCAAGGGAAGAGAAGTTTACTGTAGCTCATGCCAAGTCTGTTTTCAATATGCAACTGTTTTGTTTATTTATTTTATTTATTTATTTTATTTATTTATTTTATTTATTTTACATTTGTTGACTGGGCTAGTCTAGCTGGAGACATGTCCATTTTCAGTAGAGGCCCGGGGAGAAAAGCTCCAAGAAATCATATAGAGTTAATACAAAGTTAAAATGGAAGTTATTACAGATATTATAAGAACAGTAATTATCGAAAAAAAATGTTTTGGCTTTTTTTTTTTTTTTTTTTTTTTTTTACACAAGTAGTACAAATTAGAATACTCATAGTGATTTTGTGAGAAGGTACAATATACATATATGTTATATGCAGTAATATTGTTTATTGATACATAAAGGGAATTTAATAAAGAATGTAGGGTGAGATATAGTGAATAGGAGAAGATTTAGTCGGGGTTAGTACAGGAGCATAGCCAGTGATTATTGAGATATAGTTTTAGATTCCTTTTAAAAAGTGAGAGAGAAGTCTGAGATGTGATTTCAGAGGGTAGTTTATTCCATAGTTTTCCAACAGAGTTAGAGAACAAGGAGTCACCTGCTGGATTGTTGAGTTTAGTAGTATTGATCAGCAGTTTGCTTGAGGAGCATAGATTTTTGAGATTATTATAAGGTGTAATGAGGCTAGAGAGTATTGGAGTGCTGCTAGGTTGATACAGGGTCTTGTAGGTTATTGTGAGCTGGTGAAATTGAAACTGGTTAAGAAATTCAAGCCAGTTTAATTGTTTTAGATTTAAACAGTGATGGGTTCTGAAAGGAGAGCCTGTAGAAAATCTAGCAATATTATTATAGGATGTTGCTAGTTTATTGAGGTTGTTTTTAGAGAGATAGGTGTACATGGGAGAGGCGTAAAGAAGAGTGGATATTAGGTGAATTCTGGCTATAGCGGTCCTAGCTCCTGGTATAAGATAAGGTTTAATTCTGTAAAGGGATCCCAGTTTTTTGTTAACTAATTTTATTGTGGTGTTTATGTGAGTATCAAAGTTAAGATTGTTGTCTGTTGTTATTCCTAACAGTTTAGTGGTAGGGTCAGGAGAGATAAGAGTACCGTTGTTAGAAGTGAGATTAAAATGTAAAGAGGTGGACTTTCGGGTTGGTGTGAAGAGTAGCAGTTTAGTTTTTTTTAGGGTTTAGAAGGAGGCAGCGGTGTGAGAACCATTGTTCTACAGTGTTGAAAGCTTTTTGTGTAAGAGTCTGAAGTTCAGTTTGAGAAGTGGCTGAGCAGATTATGGTAGAGTCATCTGCGTACTGAATGCAGGTGGAGTATGGAATAGCTGTTTGCAGGTCATTAATGAAGATGGAAAATAGGAGTGGGCCTAATATGGATCCCTGTGGGACACCGAGGGAGATAGAAAGGTGATTAGTTTATTTTGCCAGAGTACAGCCTGCTGACGGTTTTCAAGGTAAGATGTAAACCAGTTCATAGAAAGAGGATCAAGTGAAAGAGAACTTAGTGTATGAAGGAGTAGTTGGTGATTAACCATGTCAAAAGCTTTGGATAAGTCAATGAAGACTGCAGATGAAAGAAAATTTTTGTTGCGGTTATTGTTGATGCAGTTTGTGAACGATAGCAGGGCCGTGGTGGTACTATGGAAAGGTCTGAAACCATGTTGACAGTTAGCAAGTAGGTTGTTCTGGAGAAGGTGGTTAATAAGTTGTTTATGGATGCATTTTCCATAATTTTTGCAATAGGGGATAGTAAAGCAATGGGTCGAAAGTTAGAAAAGTCATTGGAGTTCCCCCCTTTATGTAGTGGTATGATATGCAAAATGTCCCAGATAGATGGGACAGTTCCTTCGCTTATGGATCTATTTATCAGAATGGAAATGGGATAGGCAATGGCTTTAGCTCCTTTTTGCAAGAATTCTGCTGGGAGTTTGTCAGCTGAGGGGGTGGTAGGTTTTAACTTTTGGAGAAGGGAGGAAATGTAGGAAGTAGACACTGGTTGTAGGTGAAATAGAGGGGGTAGATTTGTAGAAGAAGTGGGCAGATTAGAGGTATCAGGAGATAGGTGGCTAACTAGAGTTTGGATGGTGTCTGTGAAGAAAGAGTTAAAGGCATTTGCTGTTTCTGTGGGATTCTCAGGGTTTGAACCTTGTGGGTTGGGTGTGATTAATTGACCTGGGAAAAGAAGATTGTTAATACTAGTCCAAAATTTTCTAGGTTCCTTGAGAGAGGTTTGTTGTAATTGGAGATAAAAGTTATTTTTGTCTAGCAGGATGGCTTTTTTGTACTGTTTCTATGTTCTCTAAAGGTTTGGCGGTCTATAGGATTCCTAGTAGTACGCCATTTTGCCCAGGATTTATTTCGAAGTAGGATTTTTTGTTTAGTATTGTTAATGAGCCAAGGGGCTGATTAAGCTTGGATTCTAATAGAGCTAGTTGGTGCGTGGTGGTCAAGGGTGGCTAAGAATGTGGAATTAAAGTATTCCACTGCTTCGTTTAGACTTTAGAGGGAGAGTTTTTAATGGTGTCCAATTACATTTTTTCAGTTCTGTTTGGAAAAGTTCTGGGTTAAATTGCTTTTTTGAGTGTATTGTTCTGAAAGTATTAGGGAATATTATGTTGGTTTTATGTCTGATAATATACGTTAGTGAATGGTCACTTAGGTCATCTGGAAGGGTTCCTGTTATGTAGGTTTGCTGAGGAGTATTAGTAAGTATCCAATCCAAGGTACTTTCTTTCTTATTGAGTCTATTGTTTCTGGTAGGGCAGTTTATAAGTTGTGAGAAGCCATAAAGGTTGATATGGGTGGTGGGGTTTATATTAGTACAGGAATTCCAAAATATATTAAAGTCCCCAAGGACTATGGTTTCTTGTGGGAGATTAATAGAAAGCCAGTTAAGGATATACTCAAGTATATTAATGTTATTCCTTGGTAGAAGATACACACAGATGATATTTATGGCTTTACATGGGTTGACCTGAAGTTTGGAGATAATTATTTCTGCACTATTGTCCAAAGGTAAGTTAAGATTTATAGTGCTGACTTGTAGCTCTGTTTTATAGAGGATTGCTACCATTAGCAAATGGCCATCAGTGTTTGAACTATAGCATTTCAAAGCAGTGTTAATAGCACAACAATGGCACAGAAGGCTAACTCCCACACCATGTAGACAGATTGCCGACACTGCAGAGCACTTTATGAGGAGGGAATGTTGCAATCCTGAACGTGTTGGCCTTTGAATGAGATGTTAAACTGAGGCCCCATCTTGTCTGTGTTAATGGTAGGTGCTGTGAAATCTTTTACGTCCACCTGAGTTATCATAAAGAGTAGGGGAAGTTTCCCAATGCCCTGGGCAAATTTCCCCTAGTAGTATAAATACCATCAAGAGTCTCCTCTGAAAAAAGTTACTAGTCTGGTGGGAATAACCTGGTCAACAGAGAATATTTAAATTACAAGTTTTAAATTAAATCCATATCTCTGTCTTCATTTCAAAAGTAAAGAAAAAATAGTATTCACACTGACAGTTTTGAGCAGTGTTTATGGTAATCAGGAGGTGTGGGTTAATGGGACACCAAAATGGCTCGGGTTGGGAGGGCTGGTCCATTTCCCTGCCTAGGGCCCCATTTGACCATGATCTGGTTCTGACTGGATTTGTGGTTAACCTTCCTGTATTAACAGGTTAAGGTAATAATTAAGCACTCTAAGTCACTAATTCATTTCTTTACAGATACAATTTTAACTACTTGTTGCATTAACTGCACAAAGACAGACTCTTCTACAGTGTCCTAGGATGGTAAATTAAACTGTTGGTTAGACAACAAAACAACAAAGGGTCAGAAGTAAATATCTTCCAATCAGACAAAAGGATGGGAACAATGTGATACTACAGTAGTGGTACTTGAGTCTATCCTTTTCAGTGTGTTTATAGGTGACCCTGCAAAATGTCTACAAAGAAAATTTGCCTTTTGCTAATAAATTATTTGCAACAGGGTGGCAGTGAGGTACAGGAAGGATGGAAAGAGATTGGAAGACTTAATGGTCTAAAAGAAGAACACTTACATTCAGTGTAAACAAATGAACACTGAACCATGAAAATATTGTAAATTGTAGTGCAAGCAGAAGCAACAACAAAAGAGAAGTATACCGGACAGCAGCTAAACTTGATCAATTAAAAATAAGCAAGGAAGGGTCAGAGAATACTGGGATGTTTAAGAACAGATATCACTTGTAGGAAAAAAAATAAAGCATTACTTATCTAAAAAGACAGTTGGTAAGAATGCAGCTGAGGTAATGTGTGGCAGGTGAAGCCATCATCATGATCAATAACACATTTTTTTTTTCAGAAATGATTATATGTAGAAAGACTAGAAGAACTTAAATGTATAGTTTTGAAAAAAGAAGGCAGGTAGAATGGACATGAGATAAAAGCTTCCACATATCTTAAAATAATATAAAGTCAAGTACCTTGTACATTAAAACATGAGGTATACAAGGATAAGATGATACATGATGCAGTCATAAACTAGAAAGTTATAAAGGTTTATTATTTTATTGAAAGGGCAGTGGATGTCTGAAACCACTTCCTTGGGAGGCAGTACTACAAAAAAAAATTAAAATGATTCATGAATACTTGTATCAGATATTACAGCAGGTAGCAAGAGAAGTGTAGAGATAGAGGCCGTTGATTAAGAAGGATCTGCAGTTTATTTAGCAGGTACATAAATGGAAAGTTAGACAGCCAAGTGGCCCTTCTCTGCTATCACAGTTGACTTAATGTAAATTTTGTCTTTTCTATAAAAGCAATCTGGCATTTTTCCCCCAGATTTTCAGTGATCTAGAGGCCTATAATCATGACCTAATCATAGTACAGCATGCCAATGTCAACTTGGTTTAACTATCTACGAATGTATTACTGGTATTACAGAAATGACAGAAAGAGGAAAATGTGCTGAGGCATGACTAACACAAAGTATCACAGAATGTTAACAGTTGCAAAATAGAAGGCAAAGAAAACATACAACTCACTATCAGGAACACAGACATTTTTAATAAATCAAACATACAACTCACTATCAGGAACACAGACATTTTTAATAAATCAGAACAATTAAACACAGTACCATGTGATCAGCATACTAACCTAGTTACCACCCCCCAGTAAAGAAACCACCATAAAAAACTTCTCCAAAGCCAACTTCATGCTACTCAAGTCAGAAGTGACAAACTTCATGACACCCATGCAGACGGGAACTGAAAGTTCAACTGCTGAATCCTACACTATGGCACTGTACGAGCACATCCACTCATGCATGAATCGTGCCATCCCAAATAGAACCAAAATGCTCTCATCCAAAAAAGGAAGCCAATCTGGTGGTCCCCTGCCATAAACAAACTTTACAACAAAAGGAAGAAACTTTTGCAGAAAAGTGGAAAATCCCAGGATGCAAAAAACTCCCTTACTAGCCTCAGTAAGAAACTGAGATGCCTCATAAAATCCTCCAAAGCTAGTTACGAAAATAAAATTGCCAAAGATTCCAAAGACAACCACAAAGCATTCTATAATTATGTCAAGAATCTAAATGGCAATGCTCAGATCTGCTCTGAGCTAAAACAGAATGGCATTAAATATACTGATCCGAAGGATATTGCCAATATCCTGGCAGATCGATTCAGTGCCAACTTCACCCCACTCTCACCCCTAAATGGCCCATCTCAATACCGGAAGATTGCCAAATTCCAGTAATAACGGCCACACAGGTACAAAATGCACTCTCTAAAGCCAAGAATACAGCATCCATGGGACCAGATGACATCCCGGGCTGTGTACTACATCAACTACAATATGAACTGGCACCTCACCTAAGTGTCATGTTTAATCATAGCCTCACCTCAGGTTTCATGCCCACTGAGTGGCGCAGAGCTACAGTTATCCCAATCCACAAGGGGATCCACCTTGGATCCCGGAAACTACCGTCCCATCAGTCTGACAAGCCTTATCTGCAAGGCCATGGGCGTATTATCATGGAACTTATAAACAAAGACATTGGCAACCTTCAAACACTGGACCCCACCCAGTTTGGGTTTGTGAAGGGCCGATCTTGTCTCCTGAACCTGATTGACTTCTTTGAATCAGTCTCCAGAGCCATGGACAAGGGTAAGGTGGTCCACACAGCCTATCTAGACCTTGCCAAGGCCTTTGACACCATCCCCACTCTGGAATCATAGATAAACTTACTAAGTTGGGCATTAATCCCTATGTCACCCAATGGGTTGCTAAATGGCTTACTGATAGAACCCACACTGTAAAAGTAGCCGACTCCAAATCCAGCTCCAGACAAGTGACAAGTGGAGTACCTCAGGGTTCAGTCCTGGGGCGCTCTTGTTTGGCATCTACTTCTCTGAAGTACAGGTCAACACTAAGGGACTCTGGCTAACAAAGTTTGCAGATGACTGCAAACTGGGAGCCATTATTGAATCCCCAAATGATGTGGATACTCTACAAAAGGGCCTTACAGAAACAGATGCTTGGTGCCAGAGCCATGGGCTCAAGCTCAATGCCAAGAAATGTATTGTTATCCCCTTTGGGAAAAAACATGTATCCATGAATTACCATATAGGTGGCAGTACACTAAACACAGAAAGTGTGATAAGAGACTTAGGGACACAGGTGGACAGTGGTCTCACCTTCGATAACCACATTGCCACAACAGTCAGGAAATCCTTCTATGTGGCACACCTCATCACAAAGGGCTTTTCATCCAGAAAAAAGGAGGTCATTGTCCCACTGTACTCATCCCTCATTAGACCCATTATAGAATACAATGCCCCATTTGGTATGTACCTCTCAAGACATCTGCAACAACTGGAAAGGCCTCAGAAATACCTCACTAAAAGAATCACAGGCCTAAAGCAGATGCCCTATGCTGACCGCCTTAAAAAACTCCAGCTATACTCTGTTGCATATCGTCTACTCAGAGGCGATCTCTGCTTAACATATAAGGCCATGTCAAACCCAGAGTTGTTGGACATGCTACACTTAAAGAAATCCCAATCCCTCAGAGCTACACGCTCCAGGGATCTAAACCTTGTCATCACAATAAACAAAACATGCTGGAGGGATAGGTTCCTGACCCAGAGACTCCCCAGACTCTGGAATAGATTGCCCATACATGTCAAGCAGAGTGCCACTTTGGACCTCTTCAAGAGGAACCTTGACGATTGGATGGGAGAAGGGAAATTCACCCCAGGGATCACGTCAGTCGCCATGCTAGACAGGGGTCCAGGAAAGTAAATAATGTGGGAAGAAATAGCCAGGGAATTGTTATGGCTAGGCTTGTATAGGCCCTAGGGCTGATAGCCTAGTACCAACCTATGAACCTATGAACTTTAAAGAAAGAAAACGCAGTGAACAAAATTACTTACTCTTGTTTCATCCGCATTCCAGAAAACAACCGATCCCTCCCTGCATGAATAAACAAAGAGAAATTGTTATGAACTCCATTTTATCATTTTAAAACTAATGTGAACACTGCTGTCAAATGCATAATACTACATACAATGAAATGGGTTCCTTGATACCATGTAATTGTGCTAACTTGGTCTCTGAATTAGAACTGGCAATTTTTCCACTGTACTGTACATAACAGAAATGTGCTTCATACCTGTTTACGTTTACTTTTCCAACCTCTGAAACAAGGAAGGTTAGGCAATAGCTGCATTATTTTTACCCAAAGTCTTACTTATACAATTGCACCTTCCAAATGTTTCTATGAGCTTCTTTTTACATTTTTTAACAATAATGGACAACAGATTAATCAAGCACATGGAATATCAAATTAAAAAGAAATAACAGTAATAGTAAATCTGAAGGAAAAATCTTAAACATGAAATGTATGAAAAAAGAAAGGAAAAGAAAACATGGAAAAAACAAAATCTCTCTAATACAAGTAAGTGGGAGCGAAAGAAAATAGTTTTCTTCATATAAGCGTCACATGCAATAGATGCTCACCAGTTTTACACCAGAAATTCCAATCGATTATTAGTTTCCAAAATCCAAGAATGCAACTAAAGTGTATTTTTACAATACAGTCTTATTTTTCAACAACTTGTCAAATAAATACTATTCACCTGTAGACAGAACAAAAAAGTGCAACAGTTCTGCTTTAAGCTGCCAGCTTTTCATTTGTGCACAGCCCACAAGCAAGGATACAAATTAGCATAACTGTAGGACCAATGCCAACAGTATTTGTAAGTGGTTAATGAATCATTAACATTCTCCAATAAAAACATGTAAGTCGCAGAACATGATCCGTTTTTGATTAAACTCCGTAAACAAAAGCAAAAGTAAATAAAATAAACACATACATAAAAAATAAAAAGCTGCCAAAATATTTTCCTTATTCCTAAACCAGGGACTATTGAAATACTTACAAAATTTGATTAGATTAAAGAAATAAGGCATATTAAAATGTTCAGACACAAAATATGAATTATTTCCTTTTAACACTGCTCATTCACCAGGACAACAGCATTTAGAAACATGCATTAATGTGTTATGCAAGACTGATTCAGCATATATACACAACAGATTCAAGAAGGACTTGGCAACCACACAGTTCATTATATTTGGAATCAACACTCCAAACTGGGAATAAGGTTGTGTCACCTTTACCTAAACAGCACACGGTATTCCTTCTCTCTCCAAGGAACCTTGCAGGCACCTTAATCTTTATGGGTATTAGCTGGGTGTAAAGACCCTGTGTTTCTGAAGGATAGCCAAACTATTCACTTATGCTGTGCTGATGAAGTCAAAGTCAAAGGCTGGAACGTGCATGTCCACAGCTAGTGGGGTTTGGCTTTATTGACCTAAATGTAAACCATAAAGACTTAAAAAGTCATGGACATTTTGAAGCCATGTTAAACATTTTATGTCCTTACGGGGTTCATTTGTACATCTCATGGGCCTCCACTACAGGAGATTTAAGGTTTTAGCTTGGTTGGATTTTTCTTGCATGGTTTACTGAATGGTTTGCCTGTGTATCCTTTTTACCCTTTGGTTTGAATGTTTCTAAACATAAAGCAAATAACACAGGGGAAAGAGGGCACCCTTGCCCGTCTCCTCTGTTCAGACACAACTTTTCAGAGAGGAACCCTCACACTTTGATTTTTTCCTCTGATTCCTCATACATCTTTCTAACTAACCTTATTACTGTATCAGGCAATGTAAATGCTTAAATTACCCTACTCTTAAAACCCCAGCTTACCCTGCTGAATGCTTTCTCTGCATCAATACCCACCAACAAAAGCAGTATATTCATACATTCTGTTTCCCTCTGGATCATCATTTTTCTATTAATGTTGTCAAATGTTTGCCTCTCCTTCACAAATCTACGCTGATCAATACTTATCAATTTTGACATCACCTTTGTCATTCTTTTAGCCATTATATAGACAAAAACATTTTATAATCATGGTTTAAAATTGAGATGGGCGCACATTAAGCTGGATCTGATGGGTCTTTACCAATTTTAAGTATTACAGCCACTAGATCTTTTTTCAGGATGTTGGTGCCTCCCAGATCTGTATTACTGTCTTCCCTCCTAACTTCCAAATTTCCACCTGAATACCATTTACTCCCAGACATTTTCCTGTAGATTGGTAAAACGTTACCATTTTTATCTCATGTCTTCCTGTCTTAACTCTTAGTTGTAGAGCGCCATCAACCTCTAACCTTGGGATATTTAAGTCTTTCATAAATATTTCCAATTGCACTTTTTCTTGATTTCCCTACTTCTCTGCTTTGCACAAATTTTCATAAAATTTCCAAAATATCTCCTATATTTCTACAGGATCTCTGGTTATTTTTCTTTGGCAATAATTCTTTTTGCTTTCTGTTGTCAAAGTAGTTATACCAAAAGTTTTTGTGCTCTGGATTTATTATCAAAAACAGTTGCTAACAGCAATCTTTCTAAACTCATGCATATTATCCAGGTACTCCCTTATTTTCTCTTTAGCACTCTGCAGTTGTGTTTGTTCTTGTTCTGTGAGATTCCCCTTATTTTGTAATACTTGACTCTTTATCAGTCCCTCTAAATAATACTTATTACTTCTTAACCAGATTTCTTTTTCTTTTATTTCTGCCCAATTTTTAAATTCACTTTCATTTTATCCCACTTACAAGTTATAACTTCTAGAGGACTTTCTATCTTCCCTAATAACTCCTCAATAATCTCTACTACCCACTCCTTAAATTTCTCTCTTTTTAACAGGTAGGTAGGGAAGTGCCAATGTCTCATCTTTACTTAATTATTCTGCATTTTTATCTTCATAATTTCTTATCAATAGTTATTGAATGTGTGTCAAAGTTCTCAAATGCACATGTTCCTGTGAAAAATAACTTATGTCTGGTCTATCCTAATTATTGTACCTTGGGGAATAATATGTAAAATCTCTCAGTTACTACTACTGAATTAATGTCTTTCATACCAAATATTTTCATAAATTTCTTCAGAAATCTACTATTTTGTTATATTTTCCCTTACAGCCCCCCCATACATCCTCATTGCTGCAAATCAAATTCCAGTGCCCACCTATAAGTAGT